>NW_021146509.1:0-25000 GCF_002837175.3 Physeter macrocephalus
GATGAATAGTGGCTTTCCCTACTTGGGTGCCCGCGGGCTGACGTGGCATCTCCAGCCCAGAAACAGGCAGCTTCGCGGCGCTGGGCTTTCAGGAAGATGCCTTCACTGCTTCTGCCTGTGGAGGACTCGAATTTCTAAACAGCTGGAAGGGGTGGGCCAGCGGGGGTTAAATGCCCTCCTTGGAGTCAGCGAGTTTGCGTAGGAAAAGCAGCAAATCCCTATCAGAAGGGCCCGAGGCCCCTAGCCTGGCAGGGCCCCCGCGGGACACCTGACCCCTCGCTCCTTACCTCTCAGGTTAGAGTTCCGGTCTCCCACGGTGACCATCACTTTGGAGGCCGCGATCTCCTGGTAGCTGGTCTGGACGGGGCGGGCGTACCGGGCCACGATCCTCTGAGGGGCGCTGACCACTATCTGGGGGGGAAGCCGAGGCGGGCCTTTTGAGCGCTGACCGTGCAGGCCCAGCGCCCGGGACGCAGGTACTGACTGCCCTTCCCGCGGTACAGGGGACAGGACTGAGGCTCCGGGGCTACGTGACCTGCTCGGACGGGGCAGAGCTGGACTAGACCCCAGGCTGGCCTGACTCTCCCCGGAGCCGGCCGCCCCAGCAGCGGGGCAGGGCGACACCAGGCCTGAATGCAAGCAGCGGTCGGGGCGGGCTGCAGTTATGATCGCGTCTCTGCACTTCAGTTGGGTTACTTAATCTCTCAGCAAAGAGAGAAGGATCCATTTTACTTCACTGCCATTTATTCAGAATAAATCGGCCTGACCAAAATGCAGACCCACACGGCCCAGTGGTGGCGGCTGAGGCTCGTCTCCCCAAGTTATCTCCCGCCTCACCCCTCCCATCTAACCACTGAGCACCTTCCTGAGGCAGGACGAGCCTTCCTAGGCCGGGTACCCCTTCCACCCTCCTGCAGGGCCAACAGTCCGCCCTGCAGGCCCAGCTGTGGGCCACCGCCTCCCGGTGGAAAGCCGTCTCCGGCTCTGGGCAGGCGCCGAGCACTTCCTGCCCTCCACCAGCACGTGAGTCCCTCGAGACCTCCCCAAGCTCCCGCAGACCCCGCAGCCGTGGCCGACGCTGAGCTGGAGGGCCGGCCCATCACCCTCCAGACTGACGGCAGTCACCCGCGCCCCTGCCCGGGTCCTTCCCGCTACCCCTGCCTTCTCTGCTCCTAACTTCCGCTCTGCAGTCTCCTGCCCCGTCCTCCTCCACACCTGGCAGAGGGCCCCAGGCCCGGCCCCGTCCCCTCCTGCTCCGCTAGGCCCTGCGTGTTCCCGCCACCCCCAGGGCTTCAGACCCACGTCTGTGCTGCAGGCACCCCACCCTCCACTGTCTCCAGCTTTGGGCCCCGGAGCTCCGGACGCGCCGGCCCAGCTGCGTCACCACCAGCCCCACCTGGAGGAGCTACAAACACCTCAAACTCCCCATCATCCTCCCCCCACACTGGCACCTCCTTTCGTGCTCCCCCTCTCTGCAAAGGGCCATCCTCCCCCTCGTCCCCCCAGCCGGACCTGGAGACTCCTCCCCAAGGCCTCCCTCTCCCAAGCCCCGCTTCCAAACGGTCACCAAGCTCTGATGACCCTCGCTCCTGAGTCTCTCCAAACCCACCCTTAGTTTCGGCCTCCCCAGGGGTGCCAGTGAGGGCCCATTCTCTGTCTCCCAGCTGCCACCCTGCAGCTATGCCTCCTCCCTCAGGCTCTTAGACTCAGCCAGGCACCAGGCAATCTTTCCAAACATACTTCTGATCTATATCACTCTTTGCCTTAAAAAAATCTCTGATGAATCCCTACTGTGTCTGGCATCAGTTTCAACATCTTTACCGCGAACAGCAGGAGCAGCAGCTCATACCCACGGAGCACGTGCTCTGTGCCGAGTACCATTCTAAGGGCTTCACACACATTAATGATTCATTTAATCCACACAACAATGTTAGCCCCATTTTACCAGTACGAAAACTGAGGCACAGAGAGGTCAAGTAACTTACCCAAGGTCACACAGCCTCTCAGTGGCCCAGTTGCCATTTGAACCCAGACAGCCTGGTCCCAGAGCTTAACCACTGTCGCGATCTGATCGCAAAGCTAGACTCCGCTCCCACACACCCCAGGTTCTAGCCCCAGGGCTGGCTCTCGAACCCTGCCCACATTTCCCGTGCGGTGCCCTCCTCTGCCAGCTCCCCCAGCCCTGCCCGACCACCCTCCGGGGCTTCTTGGGGGTGGGGGGGCACTGCTTTATTCGTCTCAAGGTGCCTCTATCTGCACTGGGCTCGCCCGCACTGCAGGGTCGCACCACTAAGCACACCCGCTATTAGGTTAAACTGCTGGATTCCACAGGGCACACGCTGCTCTAAAAATGAGACGCGTGGAACGCAGCCAGACTCTGCTCATCGATTCGCTCTCGGCTGGAGATAAGCAGAAGAGAGAGTGGTTCTGTTCACCTCCAGAAAGACTCGAAAGGTGACCTGCTGGGGGAGTTTAACTTCGCCGGTGACGCCAGATCGCTAAGCGGGACCACCTACGGCCGTGACCCCCGGGGGACGCCCACGCAGACAGTCCTGCCCCCGGGGCTCAGCCGGAGCGCCTGGGCACGGGGTCACCCCCAGGAGGCCGCCTCCGTCCTCCCACCGCTGTGGACGAGGGAGCCGGCAGCCTGGGAGGGGGAACCTGCCCCCACCAGGCTCACGAATCCTCAGCCGCCTGCCTCCCGAGGCGCTGGAGCTTCCTGCTCCCTCACAAACGGGAATCAGTCAGTACGGAATCTGAGGGTTCCACCCCGAGAGGTCGGCCACGCGGGCCCCCAAGCCCCACCTCCTTGTAGGTCTTCAGGTGCCCGGCGAGCTCGTAGTAAACGGTCACAGCTCCCGCTTCCCGGGCCACGGCCACGCCCGTCTTGGGGTCGACGTGGAGGATGCTGCGGGCTGACGAGCTCCAGGTCCCGGGGATGCCTGGGAGGGGAAGCTGCACATGACCCCTCTTTCCCATGACTGACACTCCAGCCACCGCCTCTCACCTGGGTCACCTGGGCGGTGTCCTCGCCGCCCCCAGCCCCACGCTCCACTGCCCCACCGCTCGGCTCCTGTCTGCGACCACAGTGCCTCCCTGCTGGGAACCTCTTGGTCATTTCCCGCCCTGGGGTGACCCGGGCGCTGGACCCCCAGGGCCGGCCCGCTGCACACCTCCCCGCTGCATCGCCCCCGCCCGCCCGCCCTGCTCAGCAACCCCCTTTGGACAAACAAGGCGGCGGCGGACCCTGAGCTGTCACTAGACGGCGGTCCTCAGTGAAGAGCCAATCTCATCACGTGATACACGCGATGAAAGGATTCAACGACCGCATTCTATTTGTGGCAAATAACACGCGCTTTTCTGTAAAGGCAGCGTGTCACTTCCTTTTACAATGAGTTTAATTAGGTTTAAAACAAGGGAGCCAATTAGGAAAAAATTTAAGTAAACGAGTGCACACGTGGCTCGTGGATGCACGGTGGTGCGGACAGTCACGCCACCGCCCAGCGGCTTCCTTGGCTGAGGTCCCCTCCCAGAGGCACCTGCCCGTGCAGCAGCCCCGCCAAGAAGCTCATCAACGCCGAACAGTCAGGGACCTCCCTGGTGGTCCAGCAGTTAAGACACCGCACTTCCAGTGCAGGGGGCGCGGGACCGGGGCAACTATGATCCCACGTGCCGTGCGGCGCGGCCGCAGCCACAGCCAAACAAAACACCGAACAGCCAGCGCCTCAGCTGCGCCAGCCACGTTTCCAGGGTCCCGTGGCTCGTGGCTGTGGGGGTAGACGGTTTCCACAAGGGTGGAAAACCCCTAGAGCGGGGTGGGCAAGCTTCTCTGTAGAGGGCCAGATTGTAAGTCTTTGGGGCTGTGTGGGCCCGAGGGTCTCTGATGCCACCACTCGGCCCAGCAGAGGCAGCGTGAAATCGGCCACTGATGACACGGAGATGGAGGGGTGTGGCCGAGCCCCAGTCACAGCCTGTTGCAGAAAGAGACGGCAGGCTGGCTCTGGCCGGGGCAGCAGTTTTCCGACGCCCGCTCCAGAACATCACCACGCTCCACGCGCGCGCCTGTCACAGCGGGCTGAGAGCCCCGTCCCACCCCCCAACCACAGAGACGGCTCCCTCGGCCAGAGTCTCTCGTACCTTCCAGGCTGACCAGAACCGTGGCCAGACAGAGGACGTCCCCCACCACCACTGCTCCGGACAGCTCGGGGGAGATGGCCTGCAGGACAGGCAGCGGGACGAAGTCAGAGAGGCCGCCGTGCGCCGCGTCCCACGCTCTGAGCAGTGTCAGGCCCACGCTGACCGCGCGGACCACGCAGGTGTTGTTGGCGGCGCCCTTCCCGATCTGCACGAACTCGTCCCTGGGCAGAGGAGACGTGGCCCTCAGTCTCGGGAGAGGCCCCAGCTCTGCGGGGGGAGCCAGCGAAGGGCCCCCGCGCCTGCCCGCCGCGCCCTGATGTCACCCGGGTGAGGGACCCGCAGGCCACACCGACCTGATTCACCCACCACCCGGGTGGGGCGGGGGGACCCACAGCCCAGACAGGATGGCCAGCGTCACCATCCCCCCAGAGGAAAGTGATGTACCCTGTGCTCCCATCCCTTCCCAGTAGGGAGCCAGGACACTCGGGGAGGCACAGGCTGCCTTCTGCCGTGTCGCTGGGACCAGTGACATCGCCCCTGCCCGCTTCCTCATCTGCCGAGTGGGGCTGACAATGTTCCCACGTCGCAGGCTTGACGTGAGCAGCAAACCCGGTCAGCAGGTGGAAAGGGCTTAGGCCGGCACCCGGCACGTGGGCACACGGTGGGCACTCAGGGACGGCAGCCCCCGCGGGGCCGGGGGGACGGCTGGGCTGGGCGGGGGGAGGGTCAGGGTCTCTGCTCCATCGCCTCCCTCCCCACGCCCCCAAGCCCTGGCCGCGCTCTTGGAGATGGATGCGCCCCACCACAGAAGGCCCGTGTGACCTCTGCAGGGGAGCAGGGGAGCTGGACACGGGGCTCCGTTCCCTCCAGGGCAGCCTTCGCCCCACACCGGCAGATGCCCTGCCGTGCGCACAGAGCGCCACGGCATGCCAGAGGCCCTGAAGACCACAGCCTCAGGTGGTGGCCGCGGGGACTAGGCCACGTTCTCCACGTGACAGGTGTGGACACAGCGGCCTGGAAGGGTGACCCGCCCAAGCTCACGGGCCCCGTAAAGGGCCGAGCCCGGCTTGAACAGGGCCCATCTCCAAAGCCCGCTCTCCCAGGGCCCGGCCCTGGGTGTGTTCAGCCGCAGGGGGCACATCTGCTCCAGGGCCCATGGGAAGCCCAAGCTGCAACGGTCACCAACACCGGGACATGAGCTTCTGTGCCCAAAGAGCACTCTCTGGAGTGCTACTCCTTCCTCCTAGGTCTGGGGCTCCTCTCTCCTGCTCTTAGCTTGGTCTGCGTCCCCCAGGACAATGGTTCCTAACCTTCAGAATCACCTGAAGGCCTCGTTACAGCCCAGACTGTTGGGCCCTGAGAATGTGCATTTCTAAGCGTCCCAGGCAGTGGTAAGGATGCTGGTCCGGGGACCACACTTTGAGAACCGCTGCTCCAGTAGACTCAGACACGTGGGCAGGTCTAGCCTGAGGCCAGAGCTCTCTTTCCTGGAGACCACCCCCTCTCTCCTCACATTAGGCCTGAGGCTGCATTTGTATTTCAGAAGCATCAGCCGAAAAGAACTGCCCTTGGAGCCCAATGGGACCTGGTATTCAAACCCCACTTCCTGGCTGTGTGGCCCTGGACAAGTGGCTTGACCTCTCTGGGCCTCTACAAATGGGTGACAGCGAGGAGACGGCGAGACGGCACGCAGAAGGGCCTGAGCGTTGGAAGGTGTGTGACTTCTCTGACCAGCTTTCGTAGCAGGTATAACTGGTGCTCTGCATCCACTGACCACAGGGCAGGGCCAGCGGCCAGGGCTGTATGCATCTCCCCTGCAGCCCAGCCTTCACGGCTGCACCAAGTCTTATTACAAACCTTCCAACCACAAACCCCAACATCTGGGTTTTGCTTCCTGCCCGTCGGGGACACCTCTGCTGAATGAGTCCGTGCCTTCTGGGAATAAAGACTCGGCCACGCCTCCCCTTGCTCCCGATGCCTGGCCGAGCCTGGTGCTTCCCCCGTGGCCCTGCGAGCAAGGCGCACCCCCTGCTCTTGGGAACCGTGAGTAACAAGCTCTCCTCTCAGAGGCGCTGGCCTCTCCGCGTGGTCATCAGTCACCTGCGTGAATCAGATCTGGGTCTGATCGAGACGTGACTTCATGTGGGGAACGAGGGGGGCCCACCCTCTACCTGTTAGTTGCAAAGTTGAGGACAGAGTTGTGAGCGTGGAAGACGTCTCCGGAGTTGTCGTGGAAGTGGACGGTGAAAGTCACGGTCACTCCCAGGGGCAGGGCCGCCAGAGCCTCCTTGTTCTGGGTGTGCAGGGCGGGGCTCATGGAGATCCTCAGGTAGGAAACAGGGGACACCTGGGGACAGTGAGCAGGTGCGGTGACAACTGCGCCAGGAACACCTCCCTGAAGAGCCCCCTCCCGAGAACGGACGCCTGCCCCGAGCCAGTCCCCATCTCAGGAGGCGTGGGGGCCGGCCCGACTTGGGGTCACGGAAAGAGCGCCTCAGCCCGCGACGTTGGCCCCCTCCTTGCATGGCGGCCGGCCTCGCTCTCAGGAAACCCAACCCACAAGAATCAAAAGCCATGACTGTGAAAAATTAGATCATTATTCATGTTGCAAAAATATCCTCTGAGCTTTGACTGCTCAGCTGCTTTGGAGGATCTGGCTCTCCAGGCATTTAAAGTAGAAACAATGCCCGCTCGGACTGCAGGGGCAGCGTGGCCTGGGGGCCTCCGTACACTACAGAGCTGCCAGGAGCAGGTGCCTCAGTTATATAGGGGAGACGGGAAAAGGAGGGGATGATGGGTTTCAGGAGCCCTAGAGCACAAGCTCTTTAGAGAGCAGACTTGGTTCTCTGACTCCAGGTAAAATCCATCCTGGCCGAAAAGCCAGCCCCGCAAAAACCCAATTTCTTTGACAAAGATCAGTGGTGCAGTGACCGGCACGTAGCTGGTGCTCAATACTATTTGTTGACACAGGATGGGTGGTCAGTCACTTTCACTTACTCGAAAACTAGGGTGGAGGGTTCCCTGCTAGACACCCATCTTGAAACAAAAAGATGTCAGTAAGGAATTAGGCCCACAACCCAAGCAAAATCTAAATACTACGGTGGTCGTGTATTTTCTCTGTCATCGAGGATCTGTTGTGCAAAGAAAACTCTGTTCAGGATAAACCCCAGGACCCGACCCAGGGACGCCCAAGGAGAAAGTCCTGTCTCTGAGGAGCACAGAATGGCTCGGGGACACGGGAGGGCTGGCTGGGACTGGAGGACACCAACCCGGGCCAGGCCGACGTGGGCTAGAAGCCAGAGCCTGACTCTCAATTACCGTGTGACACTCTGAGTCTTGGTCTCCTTGCCTGTAAGACGGGTCACCTCATCCTACGAGGTGCCGCCTGTAATGTAATGGTTTCTGGGTCAAGAGCCGGCACACACGTCCAGTGCTGACTGGTCAGGACACTGGAGTGCCAGTCTCAGAAAACCAGGGACCTCTCTGGGCCTCAGTTTCCCCATCTATGAGACGAGGTCATTGCCATCCATCATCTCCAAGGATCTTCGGCTCCGACATCCACCAGAAGATGCTGCAGCTTCTCACCTAGGACCTTTAATAAACTCTTCCAGACAATTTCTTGGCTGGAAGGTGAGTATATTCACTTATACACCTACGAGGGGAAAACAGTCCTGCTGATTTTATTACTCCAAAAAGGAGGCGGACGTGATCCTACCTTGACAGCCACGATGACGGTCTGGTTGGTCCCAAAAGCCTCTTGGGCAGTCACTTCGACCATGGATGTCCCGATCATGGACCCCGACACCAGGAAGCCTTTCTCGTCAACGTGCACGATGGGAACCTTCTCAGGCCCGTCCAGGACATGATAGCTCAGAGAGGCGGCACCATCCCTTCGGAAAGCGAACCAGACCCGCGTTCACAGACAGCAGGAGTGTCACAGCAAGGGGCCCGGGGTCTGGGAGTCCCGTTGCTGCCGGGAGAGGAGGCCCAATCTCCGCCCCGCCGTGCACCAGGACCCTGTGCACAGCCTGCTGCAGCTTATCAGCTGCCAACAGGAGACCCAATTTGTAAAACCCAGGGCCCCAAGGAGAGCGGCGCCTTCCACGAGCCGGTCAGTGGGAGGGAAGGATGCGGGAGCTGAGGGTCCCGTCAGCAGCACGGACGCTTGCTGTCAAAGACCCTTCCACGGTAAACTGTCTTCGGTTTGCTGAAATAAGGCAGACTGGTGCCGCGGGAAGAGGACGGGGCTCTGAGCTGGATGGAGCCCAAAGGCAGACCCAACAGCCCGCGAACGGCTGTGCATCTTTAGACACGCGTGTCCCCTCTCTCGGCCTCGGCTTCCTCAACTGTGAAATGGGAGTTATGGCCCTGCCCTGTCCTATTTCCAAGGGCCAGTAACTGGATAAAAACGGGCCACTTGCTAAGAATGTGGTTTGGAAAACTACTGATAATATGCACTGGGGAGAAGACAAATTATGCAGTATTTTATGCTCTTTTACATATTCATTGATGTTACGAGGAAAGAAAGGAAGGAAAAGCTTCCCAGGCCTGGCCCCCTCTCACCCTCTCTCTGTGCCACAGCCCCACAAACCCTCTGCAGATGACTTTAAGCAAATGTCATTGCCTCTGCCTCAAATTTCTCCTCCCTCATCAACCCCAGCCTCTTAACCCCCTATGCATCCTTTAAGTCCCAGCCCCAGCATCTCCACTGGGGGCATGCCTCCCCGAATCCTCGCATGGAAGGCCTTCCTTTGGGCCGCGGCTTCAACATTGTACCTCGTTTCATTACAGCCCTTCTCTCTCTGCACTGCCCTCTTCCCCACTGGACTCCTCAAGGGCACGGCTGTCACCCACCTCTGACCTGGAGCTCTGCACGGAGCCGGGAGGTGATACTTTTGGCTGTGTGTCCCCCACGTGTGTGTGTTTCTCCAGCGGCCCCTACAATGCCCAACTGCGCACCCACAGCTCACACACAAGGCATCACTACCCAAAGCGTCGTCTTAGAATGCCGGGCAGGAGGCAGGTTTGCAGGCAGGCTTCAAAACCCCACTTCTCTGCATTCATGCGTGTCCCCACCACCCGGCAGGGGCCGAGATCCACATTTTCACGAACCCCCAGGTGACGCCCCGGCTCCTAGACTACTACACCGAACAGCAGGTCTTGAAGGCAAAGGGGCATTCGAGAAATTGAACACATGCAAGCTGGCACGCTTCCCCCCCTTTGAAGCAGTGGGTGTGAGCACAGCTTCGCAAGCTGGATGAAGCCGCGCTGAGTCACGTACCTGTTTGTCTGGAGCTTGACAAATGAGTTGGGCGACATTAACACGTGTTCTGCTTCTATTTCAGGGTTCAGCAGCCGCAGCTTTTCAAACACCTGGAGGAGAGGGTGAGTTTTGTTTCCTGTGAGCCACGGAACCACGTCCAGGGTCTGCCTGTCTCCCAGGGGTGAGAGCCCCGTGCCAGCACCTGTTATGCAGCCGGTGAGGGGGTGGCGAGGGCTGAGCTTTAAGAGGCCGAAGGCACGATGAGGAGGAGGAGGAGGTGCGCTGGGGAAGCCCCTGGGGCTGCTTCACAGAAGCACGGGCCCCCCCACCCCCCCACCGCCGAGCTCTCGGGACATATGTGTGTGGAAAGCGGCAGTGACAGGGCCCAGGGTCCTGCTCGGTGATGCTGCCACGACTGATCCTGCAGGAAGCTCTAAATTCCCCTCTCAGAGAGACATGCTGCTCCTTAAGTGCCCCTCCCAGATCCCCCCGCTCAGCCCTGCTCTCACCCTCTGTCCTCCCAGGCTCCGGCAGGATCCGCACAGAACCGGTTCGGGGTGCCTGGTGAGCTCAGGCCAGCAGCCGATAAACCCGATGACGTCGGGTGGACTCTAACCCTGCCACGGAGGCAGCCCTGCCCCGGGGCTCCAGACCCCTCTCCGCACGCAGCGTGACGCGCCCAGCACCCTTCCGGTACCTACCTCCAGGGACCCTCGGGGCTGCTGGCATGCTTGGCGTCCGAGCCTAGATGCCAAGCACAGCTTTGGCTCCCCGCTGGCTTCTGATCCGATCAGACCAGCTGGACGCTCCTAAGGGCCTGTGTCTAAAATCATCCGAACTGACGGATGACTTTCCAAGAGGAAACTGGCCTGACTCCCCTCCCTCCGAGCACCGTCATGTTCTGACCACACGCTCAACCTCGAGCTCCTCATCTGTAAAAAGGGTCTAGAAGTAATCATCTTTGCCACGCTCGTCTCACAGAGCTGGGGGACTCGTGCAACACGATGGAGCGGCAGCGCTTCCTAACAGGGCATGGAGCACGGTCTTGGGAGCCAGAGCGGGTTCTGAAATCACGGGAGCACTTCTGCCAGGCAGGCGGCAGCCAGAGTGAAGCTGCCTCACTGGTTACACATATCTCGCAGGAAATACACGCACAGACAGGTCCCCTCCCACTTTTCTTAGGCATGGACCTCTGTGGTCCCTCCTGAGAGGGAGATGAAGGTACAAGGGGGACCTTCCTCTCCTGTTATGTGACCGGCAGAAAAGCACCATTGCCAGCACCACGGTGAACGGCCTCGGTGCCAGGGAGACGACGGGGGCTGGGGGGCCTGTGATACCGGGGGCACCTCTCTAGCAATGGTTGGCTGGCCCTTATCTCTTGCTGGTTTTGCCGTGTGGCACCGTGCCATGTATTCATACTGGGCTTTTAGACAAAATCTTCCTATTTTTAAATGTTGGCAACCAATAAAAATTGTTTCAAAGCACTGAATGAGCCAAATAAAACACCTCTGTGGGCTGGATCCAGCGTCTCTAAGTTTCCGATGTACTCAAAACCCATCTGCTGTCAGCCAGGGACACCGGGGCGCAGAGATGTTAGATGACCTGACTGAGGTCACAGAATTTGGCAGCTGCAAAGCCCTGTCTTTAATTTCAGGATAGGTGTCAGAACTTGCTTCGTTTTGTTTTCAAAGGAAGAGCATGTATTTGTGTGTTTCTATGTGTGTACTTGTCTGTGTGTGTGTGTGTGTTTGTGTGTGTGGTGTGTGTGTGCCTGTGTGCCTGTGCAGGCAGGGGTGAGGGGGGTTGGCAGACAGGCGTTTCTCTCTTTGAAATCTGCTGCTTTGCCCCTAATGAGGGATGTGCCTGGTTTAGAAATGGTTTGCTCCTTCCTGAAGAGGGGGCTTGAGCCCATTTCTTTTCTCATGATACTCAGGGGCTGCTATCAGTTTTTCTTTGCAATTTAGGGGAACCCAGACATTACTGAGTCCCAGATTAGCAGAATGGGGTCCCTGAAACTAAAAATGCTCTTCCTCGTTTTCACAGAGGGGCCCAGAGCGGGCAGGGGTGGTAGAGAGAGACGTGGGTCGAGCCCTGGGCTGGACAGGGGGGGCTGGGCTCTGGTCCTGCCTGGTCCGAGTCCTGCTGGGTGCCCCTCGAGGGGCTCTGAGCAGGCCACCTCCCGTCCTGAGGCTCGGTTTCCATCAGTGAACGATGGGTCACACCCTCTGTCTTCCAGGGCACATCCCAAGAGGCCTTTCAGGACCCTCTGCTGCCCGCTCCCTGGGACCCGCAGGGGCACTTCACCCCCGGGGCTGCGGGCTCATCTAGGGCAGCCACACCTGCAGCTCCTGCCCCGCAGGCTTTGTGGGAGCCGGCCTGGGAAGTGGGGAAAGTGTGTCTACTTCTGCTAAATGCACCACGTTTGTGAAATACACAGACAACTAAATGAATGCCCGGCTCAGACAATTTTCCAGCCTTTTCCCCCAAGAAGGCACCCCAGACTCTGAGCTCAGAATTATCTGCTATCCTGGGAGCACATCAAGTTACTGCAGACCTTCAGCCCTGTGCACATGCCAGGCCCCCCAATCCTGAAACGTCCCCCCTCCGTGAAGCCCTGGGTCACCCCATCTCTGGGCTCCCACAGCACCTCATACCCCCAGCCCCAGCCCCCAGCCCCCTGACATGTGCCCACACGGCCCCTGGGAGGAGCAGGGCTGCTGGGTCGGCCTTTGCTCTCCCGCTAACGGTGGCTTCTGCCCACCTGTCCTTTACCTGGATTTGGATCTCGTCAGAGAGCTCTTTGGCGAGGCCCAGCAGCTGCCCGGCTGTGGGGTCCAGGGCCTTGACTACCACCCTCAGGCCGGTGCGGCCCTTCACCCGGCCGTGCACGTTCATGGCAAAGTTGTACTGCGACGGCAGCCGGAGCGATGCCTGCGACAGATGTCAAAAGTGTCCCCAGAGGGCAGAGCCGGACAGGAGCCCCAGACTCCCTGCACTGCCTGCCTGCTCTCATCCTGCTGCCTTCCCGCCCCGTCAGGGCCTGCTAACTCGGGGCTGCAGCCCGTGGCCACCCCAGCACGAGTGCAGGGCGCCCCGTGCTGCGACGCATGTTGTTCACGGCAGCCTGTGGAAGAGGCTAGGCCAACCAGGGTCCTCACACAGGACTTCTCAGAGCCTTGACTGTGCGGGGGGTCAGGCGAATCACCAGGAAGATGTTAGGCTTGGGGTGTTCCCCCGCAGAGCCCCCGTCGTGGGCTGTGAAAATGTCACATGTCCGGGTACCACGGGAACAGTCTGGGGACAGGACTCTGCTCCCACAGGGTCAGGGGGAGGCCCTCGTCCCGCAACAGATGAGCTTCAGGCAGCCTCCAGGAGACCCCCAACCCATGCCCGGGCCCCTCCCCCCGTCCACGGATAAGACAAGAAGAAACCCCCAGCACCAACCCCACTTGGGTTCTGGGTGACCAAGGCCCACCCAGGGGGGCAGCCTGTAGTCACCAGGGCCGGCACCCGGCCCACAGCCCACTGGCTGGGCGACCCCGGGCATGTCCCCCCTCCTCACGCACGGGCTCCAGCTCATACAAACGGGGGCAGCACGTTCTCTCCAGCTGAGACTTAGGGAGGGGCCGGGGACCCCCTAGGGAGGCCTAAGGGGACAGGGGTGGGGTCCTGGGATAAACCTGGAGAAAACCCCAGGGCTGCCACGCGTCATCTCGGAAAGGGGGTCAGAAGCTACAGACTGGGGACCCCAATCAGGACCCTGAGACGTTCTGGAACTTCTGTGACATCCCCACCAGGCTGTCGTTTTTGCTGCCTTCCGCCAGCAGGTCACTAAGCCCCTGTGCGGCACGGCTGGTCGGCAAGAATGTGCTCAAAATGAAGAGGCTGCGGACAGTCCTGGGAACCGCGAGGGGGGGAGCTGGGCGGCCGGGTTCCTGGACACGAGCAAGACGGAGAGGCCGGGAGGGACACCGGGGAGGGACAGTGTGGCCGCAGCCTTGGGAGAAGGAGTTGGGGAGCCGTGGGAGGGCGTGAAGCGCAGACACGTGGTGAGAACCCTCCCACCCCAACACTGGGATGGAGTCGGGGGACTCTGGGAGGGCGGGTACCTCGTGGTGCCGCCCCCGGACGTCCAAGATGTCTCGCTTGGTGACGGACCAGTGGAAGGTCAGGCCCGGCACGGCATTGCCGAAGGAGAAAGGGTTCTGGTTGTTGGTGATCCCGGTGACGTAGACAGGCATCTGCGGGGAGAAGCCAGGCCCGTGACCGCCAGGGTCCAGCGGCCGGAGCCCCAGCCCCCGGACGCTCCGGGGCACGGCCTGAGCTGCCGCCCACTGCTGGGTGCTTCCCCATCTCCGCGGGGCAACGGGAGCCGCACCCAATTCCTCCCTAACCAGTGGCAGGCGCAGCACAGGTCCCGGGAGCCCTGACGAAACAGCAAAGGACCGAGCGGAACACAGCGCCAGCCCCGCCCCTCCCGTCCTTCTTGGGCCGCGGGCTGTCGCAGCTCGGCCGGGAGACCCCATTCCTAAATGACCGCCTCAAGCTCTGGGACACCTGCAGTGCCCCCGGCCCCCGCCGCACAGCCCACCCTGCTCCCCTCTTTCTCAGTCTAGCGGGGGTCCCTGCTCACGAGGGGTGGACTCAGTCTCCTACAACCGGAACTGACCGAGTGCCGACCAGAGGGAGCCCGCGGACGTGATGCAGCGAAAGGCAGGGACGGACCTGAGCCAGGCTGTGGGTCGGCGCCCCGTCCCGCCGCGTACTAGCCGTGCAGACACCCTAAGCCTGCCACGTGCGCACCGCCTCTTCTGCGACGCGGACATGACCCCGGAGCTGCCTCTCGGGGCCGTTATGAGCACCATGTGGACTAACACACAGAAAGCACCGAGAAAGGTACACACCGTCCAAACACTGGCTCCTGCCAGGTGCCAGGTGCTATTATTCTAGGTGCGGGAGGGCGACAGACTGGTGGAGACACAGGCATCACCTGCTGACGGCACCCACACGGGGCGACAGGCGTAAGCGCCGTGCGTAAGAGGAGATGGCGCCGTTGGGGAGAAGGGCAGGGAGCCTTTGGGCTGCAGCAGGAAAGGCAGGGGAGTGAAGCTGGACCCCCGGGGAAACAGGGTTCAGCAGGTGAAGGGCATGGAGAATTGTCCCAGCAGAGGGAACAGCGTCCGGCCAGCAGCCCCAAGCTCATCCTGAAGCAGAACTCAGGGCCTGACCCCTGCCGAGAGGCTGCTCCGAGAGCTCAGACAGGAGGGCCTGGAGAGGTTCCCGCCTCACCTGGGTCCCCGTCCTCATCCGAGTGATGGGGGCACGGATCCTCACAGCCCGCAGCAGCAACACCTCCACCTCCACGAGATCCTAGGAAAAGGGCTTTGGGGCTCAGGCTGACTGTGGGTAGGGGCTATGTGCTAGTGACGGGAGTTTCGGGAAGGGACACCCCTCCCCAAGGAAGGAGGCTCCTGCCGAGGCCAGCTCAGAGTCACGTGGCCAGAAGGCACCCAGGACGTTCCTCTTCCCCGGGAGGCCTGGCTTTGTGGGTGGCTCGCTCCACGTGGACCTGGCCGCTGCCTCTTCCCTGCCCCTGGGCGCGCCAGCCTGGTCCTCCGAGCCTACAGACCTGTCCGATCCAGATGCTCCAGGTCAGCACTGCAGAGACCTGGGGACACTGACCAGGGACTGTTGCTCTCTAGGCCAGGCAGCCCTCACAGAACAGGTCTCCAGACCTCCCAACCCCAAATCCAGCCTGTCTGTCGCTGAGCAGAGTACCGGGACAGACGCAGGAGCCAGGCAGAGTGTGATTAGAAGAGACTTTATATCCTCCTTCATCCTGAATTCTATACTCTTGTTAATTCGGCCAAAGACTAACTTTACTGGCTTCTTTGTAGTGCTGCTGACACATGCTGAACCTAGGCTACTAAAACCCTTAAGCCCTTTTTACATACACTCATGTGAGCCCACCTCCCGCGCCTTGTGATCTGGGCTCACTCCTGGCACATAGGAGGTGCCCAACTAGCATCCCTTCCCTCCTTTCCTCCATCCTTCTCCCCGCTGCCTTCTCTTGCTAGTCCTGGACTATTCCTCGGCTTTGGGAGCTGATTCTTAGGGTGACCTGAATCACACAGATGGAACCGTGAGCTTCTGACCAGAGCCGCATACCCTTCTGGGACACGCGGGCCTCAGGGCCTCAGGCTGAGCCCCCACCTGGCTGGGCTCAGGGAGACGCTTTTCAGATGGAGCTGGCGGTGCAGCCTTTCCATCTACCAAGGGGCACCGGGGCCTTCCCCCGGCCCCTCCCCCAGCCTGCCAGATGGGAGACACAGAGAGGTGGCCCAGTGAGGTCAGCGTAGAGAGGAGGGTGGCCAGGAGGGACTGCATGGCCTTGTGTCCTCTGGACCAATCTCCAGCCAGTTGCTGTGTCAGCCACGCGGGCCCCCAGGAGGAGAAAGACAAGCCCGTTCCTGAGGCTGCAACCCTTTGTTTAGAGAGAAACAAAGCGGGGCCTCCTTGGTCCTTCATTTTACTCTCACATGCCCAGTGCTTTCTCGTCTTTATAAAATAGATTAGGTAAACTTGAAGCATCCACCCAGCGATTCAAAAGGACTTTGCGGCATAAGCAGACTTGGAGAGAGAGTGGGACTGCTGGGAAAGGAGTAAATCGGTGCGCTCAGTGTCGGGTCAGAGTGAGCCCCACCCCGGCCAGGGGGTCCCAGCGCCCAGAGCTGTGTGTTCAGGTGCTCCTAACTCGGCGGTGCTCCTGGACCACTGTCAGGAACCCAGTTCCTGCC
Source organism: Physeter macrocephalus (assembly GCF_002837175.3). Classification (NCBI taxonomy): domain Eukaryota; kingdom Metazoa; phylum Chordata; class Mammalia; order Artiodactyla; family Physeteridae; genus Physeter; species Physeter macrocephalus. The sequence continues at coordinate 16,198 of NW_021146509.1, forward strand.
CACAGTCACACCACCCAGGACAAAACGCCCTCTTCGAGCCGGGGTTCCAGCATGGCCCGACCCCCAAGCCAATGCTCCTGTGGGTCACAGCAGGCCAAGGACACGGGGCAGAATCCCAGCACCCTGAGCTCTTCTCAGGAGGCGGACATGCTCTGCCCTGTCCTTCCCAGAAGCCCACGGAAGGGCCTGCCCCTGGCAAAGACAGAAAGGATCAGACTTAGAGACACCTGCTTTCACCTGCTTGGAGTCAGTGCCACCGATCTGGGACAGGGGGACCCTCCTGGGTGAGGCTTCCCCTGAGTCGGCCTCTAGCATCTCTGCTGACCCAGGAAACTGGTCAGGAAATATCCCCCACTCCAGCGAGGAGGCGGGGGAGATGACTTCACTTCTAGCTGAGCAAAGATACTGGCGGATGACTCAGGCTTTCTTTTTCTCCTGGAAATATAAATCCAGGTCTGAAACACTCCTGGCGTCCAGTTACCCTCGTGTACAGAAGCCAAGTCAGCACAAGTCTCCAAACACGTACACCATAACCCAGCAAGTGTGTCAGAGCCTAGAGCAGCCCAACTCTGCCAGGAGAACATCTCCAAGCCCAGCTGGAAAAGAAGACCTGAAGGCGGGAGGGCTCTGATGCTGGCAATACTAGGTCAGGTCCTGGAGCAGCCGTGTGGTGGCCGTGGGTCCCTAGCCCGTCCCTCGGGCCCATCACCCGCACACGGGCAGAGCAGAGGGTCCGGAGAGGACTCGGGGGCGTGGGGCTTGGGGACCCTGCCCCTGAAGGAGCAGCCGGGGAGCCTCAGTCTGGAGGAGGGCAACCTCGGGGGTGCGAGTGCAGGGCTGACCCTGGTGGGGGTAGGTGACAGGCAGGGGCTTGGGCTCAGAGGGCAGAAGTAAGACCCTGCGAGAGGGTGGCCCTTGGCAAGAGCCCCAGCCCAGCAGGCAGGGCTTCCTCCCAGCCGGGTCACCAACCCCGCCAGCTGCCTGGGGAGCAGTGAGCCTCACCCCAGAGGCTGTGTCCAGGGCGGATTCGGAAGGTGCCCGCCGCGGTGCAGCCCACGCCCTGACCTGTGACACGACGACGAGCCTGCCGCTCTCGGCGTCCACGGCCTGCACGACCCCCGACACGGCGCCGTGGCCCACGGAGAGGCCTCGCACAAGCCCGGTGCCGCCCACCAGCGCCACGCTCTCATTGCTGATGGAGAAGAGGATGTTGGACTGAGGCTGCGGGCCGCCCTCGGAGGTGATCTGGAGGGAGAAGAGCAGCGCCCGTCAGCCCGTCCCCCGGCCGGCCCACGCCTCACCCTCGGGGGCAAGGGTGCCAACACCCCAGCGCTCTTCACAGCCCGTTCTGAAGCCCCAGGCGGGGGACACGGCCAGAGCCCAGCCGTGGGCGGGGGTGGGGTGGGGGCGTGGCCTTTGGTTCCTACCTGCATCGTGGCCCCGATAATCAGCGTCACCTTCCTGGGTATCAACCTAAACGGGGGAAAGACCTGGGTGTGGAGACACAAGGGAGAAAGGGGCCCGTTGTGTTCCAAGCTCCTGGAGCCGGACACAGTCACATTCAATTCCAGAGAAGCACGGCGCACCGACATCACTCCTCTGAAGGGGGCGCCGGCGAGCGCCTGGGGTCCCGGCCAAACCTGGGGGAGCCCGAGCAGCCCCTACGAGACCTCATCCCACCCCCGGGCCCGAGGATCTGCGCTTCTCAGGGCCGTGTTCTGCTCCTGTGGAAGCCACCTGGGAACTGGAGAAATGCCCGCTCCCCGGCCTGCCCCCGACCTGCCAGTCAGAGGTGGGGGTCCTGCGATGTGTTTCAACAAGTCCCCACGAGATCTGACACACGTCCAAGCTTCCAACCCACGGCTTTCGAGATTTCCCCAACTCCTTTTGGAACGTTGTCTCTTCCACTAAGTGCCTCCAGACTCCTAGTGACTAACTGCCTTACGAGAGCGCTCTACTTCGATGGCCTCAACATCTTCCAGAGGACGAAAGCGGGACTCGAGGGGCAGGGACGAGGACGCGCCCGTCTCTGCAGCAGGGCAGAGCCCCCATGTCCTCCTCCTGTACCCCTACAACCCCGGCTTCGCCGTAAGGTGCGCCAGTCGGCCCGGGGCTGCTTTGTGCGTGAGGAGTCGTCTCCGTATGGCCGCGTCATTTGCAGGTAGACAGGACTTTCTTCTCAGCAGGAGAAGAAAGCTGCACTGCCATCTAGAAGCACCAGCCGCATCCGCCAACACCAAGCCCACCGGCCCTATGTGGCCGAGACGGTGGAGGAGGCGCAGGACCAGTTCAGGGCTGCCGAAGAATAAACTTGGACGTGACTCCCTAGCCCTGGCGGCTGTGGGGCTCCCGTCACGGCTGAGACGGTGCCGGGGCCCTGGTGCTCCCTCACCCAGAACTGCCGCTCCCGGAGTTCCCTCGAGGAGCGCACCGCCTCTAAGGCCCCGACCGTCAACGGGCACCTCTGCACGCGCGCCCAGACCGGTCCGCACTCCTCCCCAGCCACCCCCTTGCTGTGCGGCGGTAGCTCCCCTCCCCTGAGCCACGCCACGCCCCCTCCGTCCCGGAGAGAGTGAAGTAACCCAGCCCCCTCCCTCCTGTGGCCCCAGGTCCCCGGGACCAGTGAAGGCCCCCTTTTCATCAGAGGACACGGTAGGGCAGTTTAATACGGCCCCTCCACGTGGCTTCCTGGGCTGCCCCTAAAACACCCAGCCTATCGCAAAAAAGCCCCAACATGCAACAGGGGCTGGGCCGAGGCCATGAAGCATGAAGAGGAACAGCTTTACCTCAATCTGCTGTGGGGCTGAGTTGATTCTCTGTCCAGCCTTATCGGTCACGGTTGCGGTGAGACTGGTCTGGCCAATGGCCGCGCCGCGGACGCGAAACACGGCGGTGTAGTCGTCTGGGGCCTCGTCGAGGGCCCTGGAACAGAGGGAGGGGCTTGGACTTCTCGCCCCGACAGACCTGTCGGCAATGCCCTGAGATGCCCTCCTCTGACCCCGGATCCTGCAAGGACTCACGCCAGCGTGACGATCTGGGAGGCTGCCCGGAGCTTCAGGTCCATGAAGGCCAAGTACTTGGCCAGGAAAGGCTTCTTGTGGAAGTCCAGCACGCGAACGTATGCCTTGACCGTCTTCCCAATCTCCACCTACATCGAGGGGTACAGAGACTCAGGGGTGGCCTTCGAATGACCAATGCCACCACCTGTGGTCACTACGGATCTCTGCAAAAGCATCAACAACCTCAAACCCACAGACCCAAGTCGACCTTCAGACTATCGGCCCATCAACCAATGAAAATCGGTTACGTGCTTTCTGTATTCAAGGGGCCTCGGGGATACTTCGATGAATAAATGACACATCCCACTCTGAGAGAACTAACAATCTTGGGGGGGGCATAAATTAGAGGTATGGGATTAACAGATACACACTACTATGTACAGATAAACAACTGGATTTACTGTATAGCACAGGGGCTATATTCAATATCTTATAACCTATAACGGAAAAGAATCTGAAAAAGAATATATATATGTATAACTGAATCACTTTGCTGTACACCGGAAACTAACACAACATTGTAAATCAACTATACTCCAATAGAAAGAAAGAACTAACAATCTGGTTAGAGAGATGATCCATAGCTTAGAATAGCAACAGGCATACAGTGGGGGTTTAATAAGTGCTCACTGACCCAAGAGTTCACACCTGGCACATAATACACACAGTGAAAACTCTGGGAAACATGAGTCAGAAATGCTTAGTGAAAGAACTCGAGTCTGGAAGCAAATCACCAGAGGAAATGAGATCAGAGGAGGACTACCTGAGACTAAGAGAATATTGACTTTTAAGGAGTCCACGTTGCTTGAATGTCCCCCTTTAATTACCAACTATTCTCTCCCCCCAGGAAGACAGGACTCTTGACAGCATCCCTCTTTAAGCCTCACTGCAGTTACTTCAGGTATTTGGAGTAATAGAAAATCCCTCTTTACATTAAAGAAAAGCCTAGATCTATTATGTTTTCATTTTGCAAAAGCACTTGGCATTAGTACATCTTATTCATTTGCCACTGAAATTTCTGAGAATCCAAAACGTACATACTGGGGAGAAAATTCACGTTCAGCAACGCAGGTACCGGGCTGGTTAGTAACTCGCACCAGTCAGAGGACAGGAATTCCCAAGCTGCAGCTAACGTGGGGACAGCTCCCAGCGGGATTTACAGCCAGGTTTTACAGGTGTCAACTGAGATGAAGACGGACACCCTCGGAGGCCGCTCTGCACTGAGCCCAGAATGCTGGGTGAAACAGCACTGAGAGCTGCAGGTGGACACGAGGAAAACACCCCCTGGACCCCCATCGTTCTCCAGGCTTCCGCGGGGAGGGAGCCGTATCGGGAAGTTGGCGCTGACCTTGTCCACCACGCGGATGTACAGCTCCTGAATGTCCGAGACATAAACGTCAGCCTTTGCCGGGGCCGGGAAGGCTAAGCACAAGTCGTGGATCATGATGGTCGAGGTGCCCGGGAACAAAGGGCGCACCTGCAAGGTCAGAGGTGGGTGTGGTTACACAGCTGCTCACGGCAGCAGCCTATCGCCCGTGGGACACTGTCTCCCAGAGACTGCGGACCAGGGCTTGGAAAACCCTAATGTTGCCCCGCCCACCCCTCATCGAGAGCACCCACTGCCGGCCAGGGGAGGGGCTTGGGATGTAAAATGTTAGCGCCACGATAGATTTCAGAGAGCATGTATTTCCACTTTGCACAATTTACAGAGAAGAAAATGGAAGCTGCTTCAAGGTGGGGGTGGTCAGAGCTTGGCAGCGTGAGGACTCACACCCAGGGTTCCGTATCTCCTGAGCAGGCCACCTGCCCCTGCAGCTCCCATAAGAGAAGAGCATCCCATGGGGTCTCCTGTGAAACTGCGAGTCAGGGGCTGGTAGAGTGTGACACCACTGCTCTCCAAATGAAGCTCTCACTGAGAAATCCTAATCTGAACCCACAGACTCTCAGAACCTGGGAACAGGCCGAGGAGGCCACAGAGTCTTCAGTGCGAGCTCTCTGAATCTTGCCCATCCCCACATTCACCTCTACCTCTGCTGTGTTTGCAGTAGAGCCCTCATAAAATGTTTGGAGTGCAGGAATTCATCTAAGCTCCTGGTTTCCACACTTTCACTGCCAAAGGCCCCCTTTAAGTCTTCTCTCTCTACCTCCTTCCAGGGATCCCACCTTCAGAAGAGTCTCTCCCCAGACAAACTGCATCATCACCACTCTCTCATGTTGGGGATGGACTCGCAGTAATTTGTCGTATTGCTTAGGCGCGCATCTCAACTGAGCGGTCTTGGGGGCTGGGCAGGTGGAGGCATGTCATGGAGCTAGTGGGTGGGCCCCGCGGCTGCCTCCCATCTCTACCTGGCCCTGGCTTTGCTGCCTGAGATTTGTGGTCTTATATTCACCGGGGGTGGGAGATGGGCGGTGGGTACAGTGAACTGCTCAGTGTTGGCAAAGCTACAATTTCAATATCAAGAACCTGTGGGGGAAAAACATCAGGAGACAACCAAATACTATCCCACTGCAGCCAGGTTAGAAGCCTTCAAAGGCTGCCCAGAGTGAGCCCACATCCTTAACACATCCTATAAGAACCTGGCACGATCTGGCCCCTACCCAGGGCTCTGGTTTCACCACAAAACACCCTCCCCCATGGCCATCACACTCCAGCCAGCTGGCGCCTGTCTACCCGCCTGAGGGCTGCACAGTCCACCTTGGAGATATGGGGGCTTGTCCTCCCCCTGTGTCCACCTGCTGGCTCCCACTCACCCTCAGTCCCATTCAAGTGTCCCTCCTCGGTAAACTCTCCCCTGATCCGGAAGGTCGGGACCTTCGCCCCTCTGCTCTCTTCTCCTGCTGCAGCTGTACCACTCTTCACGCCAACTCGATGTAGGCCTCCCTGTGCATCCTCCCCGCAGGCCGTCTTCTCCCCTAATGCAGCCTCAGGACCGAGCCTCACACCTGGCCGGCCCCCACCCAGCGTGTCGAGTACGCTGAGATCCAGGGTCACAGCTCCAAGTCGCTGGTTAACGTAAGGAGACCTGCACTTCCACCAGCTCAGCTTCAGTCCTGGCTTTGTCAACACTTGGGAATTTTTGAATAAAGGGGTCTGCAAACCCCAGGTACCGCCATCTATTTGGGAAGTGCTGATTCTGGTCCACATCCCTCAGTGAACATATGGGGAGACAGGCCCACCCAGGGTGGGAACCCAGCCTTGAAGGGACGGCACTGGGGAGGGAACACGGTGCCCGAGCCCCCAGTTTAGGGCTTCTTCTCCCACACTCAGCCACTCCCCAGAGCTGGATGCCACCAGCAGCCAGGAAGGAACCGTCAGGCAGGGGAGGCGGCAGGGGCTGGCAGCTTGAGAACTCTGCCAGCAGCCCTGGGCTCACAGGCGCATCCACAGATGAAGGGGGCCCAGGGTATTTCACACAAGGACTCAAGTCGCTTAATAAAGATTCCAGGGTGGAAATCACGCTGGCGCTCCGAACAACGGCTGTGTAGTTTGACCCAGGGCCACGCCAGCCTGGTATCAAATACGCCGAGCACTGGGGGCTGGAGGCCACAGGGCTCTAGTTTTGCGGAGGACGATTCGCTTGGCTTATTACACATCCCCCAGAGAGAACCCATTTAAAAATCAGGGAGAGGCGAGAGCTCTAATCTGATCCTCCTGCAACAGTTGCCGCCGTCAGAGAAATGACGCACTCGCTGTACCAACGGGACCAGACCCGCGCGGGGGGTGCACGGAGGCATTTTCTCTTCTTCTTTTTCGCTCCTTCGAAAGAGCCATTTTAAACAAAGACATAAATGACGGTGGGGAGATTGATTCCGTTTCCACTTGATTTCCCAGCAGCTGGACGTCCAGGCGCCTTCCGGATGATGGAGCGGAAGGTGGCGTCAGGCTGCCACCCGCCAATGGGCTGCGTGGCCCATCCGCACATCAGCTCCTGCCGGCCCACTGGACAGTGAACAGCGCTTTAAGGGCGTGCCCACCCGTCACTCCAGAGACTGCAGGAAGCGAGGGGACGTGCCGGCCAGCAGATGGCGCAGGGGTGGGGGGGGCGGGGGAGGGATCCGGCCCCCCCCACCGTGTGTGTCACCGCCCCCTTCTCCAGGCTCCAGACCCACGTGCTTCCTGACGGACGTGTGGGGGACGCTTGTGCAGGAGGGGAGGTGGGTAAACCCACGCCCAGCATGAATTCTCGTTCCCAGGGGGTAAAGGTGCCCACTGAGAGCCCAGGAGAAGTCCTGTCGTCTCTTTGGAGACGGGAACGCGTTAGTGTGCATTAAGATGCCACGTGTGGAGCCAGGGGCCGCTCTGCTCGCGCCGTCCACCTGCGCCCGCCAGGCCCCGAGGGGCCGCCGCGTCATCACGGCCCCTCGCTTCCCAGGGCCCGTCACACTTCACTCTTGTTCCTTGACAGGTGGCATCTATAGAAGAGCAAGGACCCTGAAGATATTTCCGAACATCGCTGGCACCCTCCGCTTCCGTTTCCCACGCGTGCCCGTCGATGTCTCGTGGGGGCCAGGCCGTGCCATGCGAGAGGGTGGGGATCCATGCCCCCGGCAGACATGGACGCCCTCGAGGCTGGTGGGGGATGACCAGGGTCACATTGAGATGAGAAACTTCATCCAAGGGCCCCAGCCAGCCCGGAGGCTTCCCGCAGGCGAACACACCGCAGGCGGGACACACCCGAGTTCACGTCCCACGGCTACCACTCACCACCTGCCCCAACCCAAGGAAGGACCCCCTTCTGATGCACCTCCTCAGAGCTACAACACCGCCGTGACCAGCCGCACGTCCCAGGACCCAGAGAGGCCCTGTCTGACTGCTCCCCGCTGAATCCCTGGAGCCTGGACCAGGCCTGGCACGCGACGGGCACCCACCTTCGCAGGGTGAATGCGTTAATGAAAGGCGTGAGGGCTCAGCACACGCTAGGCTGCTTCCCAGCCGCCGATCTTATAATCACACAGCTTCTGCGTGGAGGGCTTATTTTGAGATGTAAAGAACTGGTGAGAAGAAAGAAACCCTGAGTTTAAATCAGGTAAACACTCCCATGTGTAAACTAGCCAAGAAGGAAAGAGAGGTGCATCGCAGAGGGTTTGGGTCTGTGTGAGCCTGCACAGCCCTGCGTGCATGGTGTGGGCGTAATCACCCCACCACAGCCCCGGTGCGGGGCGTGAGCGCAGACTCCCTTCCAGAGACGCTTGGAAGCCGACACACACACCCACCAGCCATTCTTGCCTCCAAATGGGTATCAATAGGAAAGAAAGAAACAATTCTCTCTGAGCTACTCGAAGAAATGTTGTGGGCTTCCTTGTCTCTGTGATTAAGGGAAATGAGAATGCTGCTAATTAGCAGCTGGAAAATGCCACAGAAACGTGTAACCGTCCTTCAGAAAGAGCCCTCCGAGAAGCTGCGAGGAGCCGTCATCGGCTATGAACACTCCATGCAAAATCCCTCCCGCGCTTTACAGAAGAGGCAAAGGGAACCAGAACCCGATTCCACCTGGAGCCGCGGTGGTCTCCGCACAGGCCTGAGGTGGGGGGAAGCAAAGACCCTGGAGGCCAAGGCGCCTCCAGGATACCTTCCGGACAAACACGATCCTGGTGGATCGGGCACTGAACGTCAGGCACAGCTGGCACGTCCTGAACTCGGTGCCACACGTGTCCTGGGGTCGTGTCTGCAGTGGGGCACTTAGCCCCACTCAACAAGAGCCACGGAGGATGACACATGTGGGCGAAGGCCAGTCCTACAATCT
>NW_021146510.1:0-25000 GCF_002837175.3 Physeter macrocephalus
GTTGGGGGGGTAGGAGTGTGACCATCACAATTTGTGGGAATAAGGGTGGAAAAAAAGAAACCAGCCAGATAATTTGGAAAGGTGATGAGGCGGCAGGTCCTTTTTAAAAAGCTCTAGATAAGGAATCTTCAGTCTCTATAGGAGTGGGAATTACTGAGTTCATTTGCTGTAACCTTGGTTGACTTTATCTCTTTTGCTATGAAAAGGAGCCAGAAGATGCCAATTTCTCTCTTGTCCAGTTTATCTTGCTCAAAAGGGCTTGAGTTTCCAACAATTTCTGTTAAGACTTTCTGGTTGCCTAGTAATCATTTCCAGATACCTCAATATTTGTTAACATTGGCTGGTTTAGTCATGCACTTGGCCCAAAACAAGAGGGTACTGTGTTCCTTTTTCCCTCCAGAGGGGTGATTTTATTTTGCATAATTTTTTTGCTGTATTGCCTAAACATATAATTGCTTGTAAATCTTTGTAACGCCCAGCGTAGGGCCTGACCTGCCTCATAATTGTCACTTAGTAAGTGCTAAGCTAAATAAAGTTAACTGTTCCAGTTAGATCAAGGAGATATATATGTATTACCTCCAGGTGATAGGTGTGGCGGGTGGAGAAGTGCTGGGGACCTGTCCTCTCAGGATGGGGGAGTGGGGAACAGAAAGGAGGATGTCCAGCCTGCTTATGTTTTGCCCTTGACTTTGCTCATGGGCTGACATAGTAACATTTTAACTACCTCTCAGCATGGCCAGGGAGGAACCTTACCCAGGAGTAAGGGTAGAGTCCACTCCTTGGCTCCTGCTCCCCTCCTGGCCCAGGTGTCATGGCCTGGGCCCAGGTAGGAAGAGACTTTTCACAGCTTGGTGTCTCGTCCTCCAGAGCACCAAGGGTAGGGAGCCAGCATGTGCGCCCAAGGACGGGAAGAGCCTCTTCAGCGGGCTGGCCACTGGGGAGTCCAGCTGGTCACAGCACCGCCAGCGGCGCCTGCAGGACCATGGCAAGGAACGGAAGGAGCTCTTCTCCATGACTTTGCAGGTACGGCTTGGCCTTGGCATCTCACGACCGCCTGCAGGGACACCACGCGGCTACATGGTGGAGGGCCATGGAAAATGGGGGGGGCAGTGTAGGGCCTGTTCTTACCTCTCTTGATTTCTTCTGCTGTGTAGAGTGTGGTTTTGCCTAACTGGGTTTAATTGCTTGCACTTTGGTTGTTTTGTTTCAAAACCACCTGGCTCTCCAGTGATCCCTCCTTCCCGATGGAGTGTTTCCCTAAACAGGGGCCAGAAAATGCTGGCCTCTGAAAATGTTCCCAGAAGATGAGCTCTGTGAATAATTGCTTTGGGACCCCTTGCATGCTCTGTCCTTCCGTTAGGTAAACTGGGCATGTTAGCGTGTCACGGGCCCTCAGAGTCAGTGGGAGAGAGACCTGTTTCCCTTGGTTTAACCCAGAATCTCCCAGACTTGCTCAATCATAGGATCACTTTCTCCTGCACTCCATGCTGGAGCCGCTGCCCGGAGAGCCACGTGTCCACACAGCGTCGTGCTGCGGCCCAGGGCCCTTGCCACGCGAGCTCAGGGACTCCTCTCACTAGTGAATATGGGTTGGGGTCTGCTCTTCCTGGTGGTATAAGCTGCTTCTGTTTTGGTCAAATACTCTGGATTGAAGGCAAAAGGGATTCACTGCCTAAGTCACCTTGTTGACCATTTATCTCCTAATTGAGGCTACTTGCCTGTTTTAAAGGCATTTTTTGGCGGTAGCAGCCCTGTGCTTGTTCTGGTTCGATAGCGTAGACCCTTACGGCTCGGATCTCAAATCCTTCTGTGCTGTAGGATTAGAGGCGCACCCGAGCTCAGCCACTCCCGTAAGGTACCTCTCTGAGCTTGGAGTTCTCTGTTTCTCTGTTTATTCCATCCCATCCCATCCCATCCCATCCCATCCCATCCCATCCCATCCCATCCCATTTTTGCTGTAGAACTGCTCTTTCTGGGACCCCAAGGAGTGCTTAGAGGAGCCTCAGGAACCACGCGGGTGGTAGGGAGTGCTCTGGCTGGTGCCCTCTGGCCTGGGTTATGTCTGGGTGAGCAGATAGTAATCGTGATGGCCAACACTTGCTGTCCCAGGGAGGCAGAGACGGGCGGCTGCCGCCCTCCCGGGTGGCAGGGTGTGTGGGGTGCCATTTGGTGCCCCGCTTGGCTCTGGCTCTGCTGCTGTGCTCAGGTCTATCTCTGTGCCTGGCCCGTCGCCCCGGTCTCTGAATACCCCTCTCCCAGGAGGAGGTGCTGGTTGGCATGGCAGCGCACTGGCGAGGGGCCACGCTTGCCTCTGACTGACCCGGCTCCACATCTGCATCCTACCCCGGGCCAGCTCTTGATCTTAGGCAAGTTATTTAACTTCTGCTTTCAGTCTTACTTTCCAGAGCTGTAAAGTGGGGTTAATAATAGGATCAGAAATGGTTGGGGGGAGCATTAAATGAGACAATCAGTCATATTCACGTGGTGCCTGGAATGCAGTAGGCACTCACTCACTAACTGATTCTTGTTATCATTGGCCTGGTCTGTCAAGGTGGTGCGTGTCCCGAGTCTCGTCAGCTGTGGCCGGGAGCCTGTGGCCCACACTCCACAGGGCCTGTGAGAGGAGCAGGGCCTCTAGGAAGGGGCCGCCAGCAGAGCAGGATCTTGTAGTTCAGAGCTCTTTCTTCTAGACCCCGAGACCACCAGGATCCTCCCCCGAGGGCTGTGGCCTGTGTCCCAGACATCTCGCAGTGTGTCCCCAGACGTGGGGAATGGCTGGGCCCAGTGCAGACCCCTCACAGCTGACTTGTGCCCCCTTTGCTTGGTGCAGTGTGCAGAGAAGAAGCCTGAAGCTGGTGGCCCGGAGGCAGAGCCCTGCCCGGAGCTCCACGTGGAGGTGCTGGAGACCCTGACACGGGCTCCTGCTGCAGGCCCTGAGGGTGGGGGGGTCCGCCCCGAGCAGCCGTTCATCGTGCTGGGGCAGGAGGAGTACGGAGAGCACCACTCCTCCATCATGCACTGCAGGTGGGTGTTGGGCCGGCCGGCCGGGGCCAGGGCCCTCTGGGGGAAAGGCTGATGGCGTGGGGTTTGGGCTCCCCGGGAAGCCTCGGTTTTCAGGCTGTGCGTGTGAAGGTGTGGCAAGCAGGATGATGAGAGGTAACAGAGATGCGGAGGGTGGGATGGCCCCGAGGGACCGGGGTCACCCCTGAACCGTCAGAGGAGGGCTGGACAGCTGCCGTTGAGGTCCTGGCGAGAGCTGCGATTGGCCGGGTCAGCCTCTCCACTCCTGCTTCTGGGGTGCAACGCCCAGAGGGTAGGTGATCCCTTGCTCTGATGGACGTGATGGGCTTCGGAGCCGTGATGCAGGAGGCTCTCAGTCTCTAGAGACCACGAGTGCCGAGGGCGGGGCTGTGTGCATCTTGCCCACAGGGCTCAGCACATAATATTGAATAAATGCTTTGTAAGTAGTTCTCAGACAGAAGACGAATGAATATTTCTAGAAGTAGTTCACGCCCGTCCTTGGAGTGTGGGCATTTGACTCTCAGCAGGGGAGTCAGAAAAGCAATCCTCTGGGTGTGCTGAAGAGGACGGCGGGCGGACTAAGGCAAGGGTGCTAACAGCGTCCCCCTTTCTCTCATCTTAGAGTGGACTGCTCGGGGAGGAGGGTCGCCAGCTTAGACGTAGATGGGGTCATCAAAGTGTGGTCCTTCAACCCCATCATGCAGACCAAGGCATCCTCCATTTCCAAGTCGCCGCTGCTCTCTTTAGAGTGGGCCACCAAGCGGGACAGGCTGGTGAGTGGTCTTGCTTGTTGCTGGACCCGTGGTCTAAGTGAAGAACTCTCCAGGGCTCTCCCCAGTGGCTCCAGCACCACAGGCCTGGTTGGGGCCTCCAAGACGAGCCCCTCCCTTCTCTCTCTCACTGGGAAGTCAGGGACCATACATCCAGGACTGTCCCAGCAGGCTCCTATCTGGAGGTTGCTGGATTAACAGGAATTGGAATTAGGCCGCAGTGGGACCCTGTCCGATGGCAGAGGCCTTCTTCCTGTGTGCAGTGGTCTGGCTGGCTTTTCGTCTCCCCGCAGAGAGACCGGCTCCCTCCCTGTTCTCCCCCGCCAGCTCCTGCCATCCCTGCACGTCTCCAGCTGCTCCTCCTCCTGCCGAGACCCCTCCCCGCGCCGGCCGGAGGGGGTGTGTCCTATTCTGGGGTTCCCACAGTGGTGTTAGCACAGTGCGCTCTTTCCTGCTGGACTTTAATATTTGACATAGAATTTGTAGTTAAGGAGATAAAGTTGATTTACAGTGTTTTTTTTTTTTTCTTCACCGTATTCCATTTTGGAGGGGATCATACGCAGCAGCCCAAGGAGCAGGCCTTGGTTTTTAATGATTTCTGACAACTGCAGGAATTATCCTTATGGCACTAGGATCTCGGGGCTTGCACTGTACCAGTGTCAGTTTGCTAGGTGAATGCTGAGGCCATATTCTAGGGAATATTCCTGGGGGACACCCTCAGATCTGCTTCTGGTGCTTTCTTCTGGCGGTCCTCGTTATTGTCTTTGACGTTTTCACCAAATAAATCACAAGGATAGCCTCCTCTGTTTTTTCTGGAGGCCTTTGTAGGCCCAGAGCCAGAGCTGTCCCCAGGACACACAAATGGGGCTGTCCCCCAGCCCAGTGACCAGCTGGGGCCGCTGCCCAGGGAGGTGGTGGTGGATGAGGAGCCAGAGGGCAGGACTGGGACAGCTGGGATTTAAACTGGAAGACGCGGGGTGGGGGGTGGGGTGGGGTGGGCAGAGCGTCTCATTTCCAGCCCGACCCGAGGTAGCAATAGAGCGTCTGTTCCACACATTCCTTTTGTGGTTTTGCTTCTGTTCGAGGTCACCTGTGACGTCTTTAAGTTTTAAATGCGGTCCTTTGTAGCCGGGTTTTTCCCCTGAACTAGCTGGAGAAGTGGAGGCAGGCCTCACCCCACAGCCTGGCCCACTGCACAGGGGTGGGCCTGGCCCCCCAGTGGGCCTCCCTGAGCGGGCCTGACCCAGAGCCGTCCTTCGCTTCTCCCGCCCCTTCTCCTTCCAGCTCCTGCTGGGCAGCGGTGTGGGGACGGTGCGCCTCTATGACACGGAAGCCAAGAAGAACCTCTGTGAGATCAGCATCAACGATGATATGCCCAGGTGCGCTGGAGGCCGCTCCCTCAACTGCTGTGCTCGGCGGGCCCACCTTGGCCTTGGCCGAGCCTCCGAGCCCCGCTCCCCCTCCCTCTGTGGACGGGCGGAGCACTGACCCGGCCCCACGTGTGTTGCAGGATCCTGTCTCTCGCGTGTAGCCCCAGCGGGGCCTCTTTCGTCTGTTCAGCCGCAGCTCCGAGCCTTGCTGCCCAGGTGGACTTGTCCGCGCCAGACATCGGCAGCAAGGGCACCAACCAGGTTCCTGGCAAGCTGCTGCTGTGGGACACGAAAACCATGAAGCAGCAGGTGCGGGCCTGCCCCGTGGTCTCCCTGGGGCTGGTCACACTCGCGGGCAGGCGCACAGCCTGTGCCGCCCTCTGTTTCTGAGGTCTCTTCCCTCTTTGCTTTGGGCTCGTCAACATTTTGATTTGTGAGGAGGTTTCAACATTTAAGTGTTGAAAAGTACTAATACTCCAGTGGGGCAGATTGCCAGCAACTGGAGTCGTCCAGCATCGTGCCACAAATTTAGGATTCACACACAGCCTCTTATCGGGCCCTTTTGGCTTATTTAAAGTTTTTTAATTTCATTTTTTAAACTATTTAAAGTATTTTTTCTTTTATCGGAGCAGTTTTAGGCTCACAGTAGAATTGAGAGGACGTTTCAGAGATTCCCCATATACCCCCTGCCCACACACGCACAGCCTCTCCTGCTGTCAGCATCCCGCACCAGAGGGGCACATTTGTTATAGCTGACGCACCTACACCGACCATCATAATCACCCAAAGTCCATGGTTATATCAGGGTTCAGTCTTAGCGTTGTACGTTCTAAGGGTTGGGGCAGATGTGTGATGACACGCCCCCACCATTATAGTGTCACAGAGGGTATTTCCACTGCCCTAAAGTTGCACTGTGCTCCATGTGCTCTTCTCCCCGCCCCCAGCCCCTGGCAACCGTGGATCTTTACACTGTCTCCATAGTTTTGCTTTTTCCAGAATATCATATGGTTGGAATCAGACAGCCTTTTCAGATTGGCCTCTCTCACTTAGTGTTACGCATTCAGGTGGTTTATTTTTCAGGAGACAACTGGAGTCCCCTTCTGCCTCCCTCTTAACTTACAATCGCATAAAAATTGCAGCAGCAGCTAGGAGCAGTGAGGACACATGCGTATTCTTAAGAAATGACAGTCTTGAGAGAGCTTGCTCACAGGGCCTGTGGCTCACCTTCCCCAGGAGCAGAGGATGCCTTCCCACCCAGGACAGTAGCAGATGCTTACAGCTCTGACCCTGAATCCTGAGAGCTTCAGTGCTGTTTACACTCACCTGTTTAAAAGGCAGTGGTGTTTCTTGGGATACTCAGTTTCGGTCAGGCCCTTACGTGCAGCAGCTTGTTTCCTGCTGGTACCGGACACTTGAAGTGTCCCTGTCTTGTTGGTGGCTGTGTCCCGAGTGTTCCGTTTGTGCCTTTCTGCGCCTTCCTGTTCCCAGCTGGAAGCCTCGCAGGTGTCTCCTGCCAGTCAGGGCCACCCTGCCACGTCAGTTCTTGCTGTCCCTCGTCCTGGCAGATGCGTCCCACTGAGAAACCAGGTGCCTTTCTGGAGCCAGCCTTCTCCCTCACCGTGAAGTCAGTCCAGGAGCAGACATTGTCAGTTCCACCTCCAAAACCTGTTTGCAGTCTGAACACTTCTCTCCATTTCCGGGGACACGCCCGCTAGCGCCCCTCAGCTGGACAGCTGCTGGACAGCTGCTGGACAGCGCCCCCCACGGCGCCCGCCTGCCACACTGCGCCTGGGGGATGGGCAGACACGGAGGCACGTTCCCGCTCCTTCCCGCTCCTCCAGGTTTCCCATCCTCACTCCCTGGAGCCCTGCCTGGTCTGGCCCTCCCTGCTGCTCCAGCCTCCTGGTGCTGCCTGTCCTCCTCATCCTGCAGCCACACGCCCTTCCTGCATGCTGTCCCCTCTCGAGAGCGTTCCTACCCCACTCCATCCGGCTGACATCTGTCCTCAAGCATCTCGTAGATGCTCCGCTTTATACCCACCCAGTCTGATTCGGTCCTTTTTAATCTTGTTAGTTTGTGCTAAGAACTTGTGATTTGTGATTTTATGTTCACTTGTTATTTTTCGATTTTTCATTAAATATTGAATACATAGAAGAGAATATTGAAATCATAGGTGTACAGAATAGCGAGAAGAACCATAAAATGAGCACCTACCTACCATCACGGTTTAAAAGTGGAACATTACCGACACTCTTTATGCCCTGGCGTGCCCTTCCTCAGTCTTGGTCCCCTTCCCCCTTTCAAACAGAACCTGTCTTGAAATTTGGTTTATTTCCGTCGTACATTTTAAAATTTAGTTTGTCCTTTTTCTAGCTCCAGTTCTCCCTGGATCCGGAGCCCATTGCCATCAACTGCACAGCCTTCAATCACAATGGGAACCTGTTGGTCACGGGGGCAGCTGATGGCGTCATCCGGCTGTTCGGTAGGCAAGCGTGCTCACGGCCATCCTGGTCCCCTCCTCAAATGCCCCAGGGAAGAGAGTTGGATTTTTGCCAGCTGGACTAGAGGCTATTGCAAAACCCCAGTTCAAGATGCATGCAATAGCACTTAACTTTGGTCAGTCTGCTGTTTTCAGGACCCCCTAATTACCTTGCACGTGGTCCGTGTCCATGGGCACGGGAGGGGTGGAGCTTAGCAGTCCTCCAGTCCTGAGCTGTTGGATCTGAGTCCTCATGGCCCGAGTGAGATCCAAGAGGATACGAGAGAGTAATGCCGCCCTGTCCTCTTGGTGTGACCACTTCATTGTCCCCGTGAGAGCGGTAGAACGGTGTGCGTCAGTCATTGGCATGCTGTTTAAAGCTCCTCACGCCAGGCCTGTTCCAGGAGACCAGAGTCAGAGGGTCTGGGGAGGCCCTGGGGACTGTATCTTTAACCGATCTCTAGGGCTCCCTGGTGGGAAGTTACAGCTCCCTCCCAGGAAGGACTTCTGTGTCGTCCTAGACTTACGGGCTCCCCAGATGAGCTCAGGCTCCACCCAGGGATTCCTGAACCTGACTTTTGACCCAGTGAAAGAAGCTTCCGTTTAGGATTGGTTAGCAGAAGACTAGGCGCAGTGGAGGAGAGAACTGGTAAAATGAAGCACCCAGTGCCCACTCTTCACCAGGGGTCAGCTCTGTGACTCCTGTCGGGTCTGGGAGCCCCTCTGCCACCCACGGAGCAGAGGGAGGGTGAGAGGTACCTCCTGCTGTGGGCAGATGTCTCCCCAGGGCCTGGGCGGGAATCCTAGTGGCGTCTCATTGCCTCAGATATGCAGCAGCACGAGTGCGCTATGAGCTGGAAGGCCCACTGCGGGGAGGTCTGCTCTGTGGAGTTCAGCTACGATGAGAACACCGTGTACAGCATTGGCGAGGACGGGAAGGTAGGTGGGAATGGGATTTGGGTCAGGAACCTCCCTTCCTCTGGCTTAGGCATCTGAGATTCTAGAGAGCGCCAGAACAGCATGGCGGCTGGGTTCCAATCCCGACCGTACTTTTTACGGTCTGTGACCTTGGGCCTCTGCCTCAGTTTTGTCATCTGTAAAACAGAGATGAAAATAGTAACCAGTCTCACAGGGTCTTTGTGAGTTTTAAATGAGTTCAGTGGGAGTTGACTGTTCTTATGAAAGGGGAAGACCTACATCCTTCCTCCTGGTTGTAGCAAAAAAGACTCATCTCACTGACCCACCTGACTCAGTGAGCTCCCAGGGGTGCCAGGATGTACTTCAGTGAGCTTGGTCATTGGGTGGTCACAGCATGGATATGTAGAGCTTGCTGGGGCTGGGGGCTGCAGACAGTTTCGCCCAAACAGAGTCAAGAAATGTAAAAAGGAAGCTGGGGAAAAAAGTAAAAATAAGTGCCCCCTTTAGATTCTCTCTGGAAGGATTCATTAGGATCCTTGGAAAGGGAGCTGGGGCAGGCAGAGCTGGGAGAAAGACTAGCTTTTCATGGGTACCCTCCTGTACTTTTTGGATTGTATACTATCCACCTGTATTATCCAATGAAGACAGTAATTACGAAATGAATTCTTCATTTGAAAACTATGAGAAGGGATTTTTTTTTTTTTTTTTTTGCGGTACGCGGGGCTCTCACCGTTGTGGCCTCTCCCGCTGCGGAGCACAGGCTCCGGTCGCGCAGGCTCAGCGGCCATGGCTCACGGGCCCAGCCACTCCGCGGCACGTGGGATCCTCCCGGACTGGGCATGAACCCATGTCCCCTGCATCGGCAGGCGGACCCTCAACCACTGTGCCACCAGGGAAGCCCGAGAAGGGATTTTTAAATCCAAGCTCTACTTCCTACTTATTTGAGTAGGATTCTCACTTAAGCGGTGGTCACACCCAGGTAGCCTGTCCCTTGGGTGGGCTAAAAGGCTGTTTGCACTAAGAACGTGAAGCTCAGCTTATACCTCATTGTTTGTGTTGCATTGATTGCACTGCTGAGAAACTGGAAGTGCATTTGGAACTTGTCCTGTTTTTAAGAAAAATCTAGTTGGGTTCTAACCCTGACAGTAATATTAATAATGAAAACAACAACAGCAGTAATAATAACAATCACTGGAGCGTTGCCCTTGCTTGAGAGATGGGAATCCAGGCGAAGGTTGTTGCCTGCCTTTTCCCTTTCCTGGAGTCAGGCCAGAGAGAAACTTCAGGCTTTGACATGAAGTGGCTGACTCTTTCTAGATTTTCTTCCCTTAAGAAAATGCTTAAATTGTGTTGGGAAGAGTCGGGACTGGGTGGTCATCTCACTACCTTTCCTGGGGCCTGCGGACCCACCTCCTCTTTCCTGGGGCCCGTCCTCTCTCCTCCCCCCGGACCTGGGCTCTGTTGCCGGCCCACTGAGAGTGCCGTGCTTGTGCTTTGCGGTTGCAGTTCATCCAGTGGAACATCCACAAGAGCGGCCTGAAGGTGTCCGAGTACAGCCTCCCCGCTGACGCCACGGGCCCCTTCGTGCTGTCGGGTTACAGCGGCTACAAGCAGGTCCAGGTCCCCCGGGGCCGACTCTTTGCTTTTGACTCAGAGGGGAATTACATGCTGACGTGCTCTGCCACAGGGGGCGTCATCTATAAGGTACCTGGCGGGTGGTGGCAGGGAGGTTCCTCCTTGGAGGTCTGGGCCCGGTTGAGTTCGAGCCTCTGTCCCTGTCTCTGTCCCAATCTCTGTCCCTCCCCGATGGCCGTGGAGAAGCCTTTGACCCGGGATGGAGAGCGCCTGGGCCTCCCGGCTGCAGGCCGGCTCGAGGGAGCAGGCGGGAGTGGGCATGAGGGTGGCATGTCCGTCCTCTCTGCTCACCTGTCACTGTCCTTGGATGAAACTCTGTCCCTTTTCTGCCTCCCTCCTTGGGAATAATACCAACTATAGAAAACCTCAAGAGCTAGGGAGAAGGGCTGTAGGTCGGTTTGGGGGGACATACCCCTAACAGGAGGGTGCCTAGGTGGTCTGTTCCAGGTACTGTAATCTGGTGTAGGTTTATTGTTTATGGGAGGTCCTGTGGGTCAAGGACGTTACAATCCATGGCTGGGACAGAAATCCGGGGGGTGTGATTTGTCACACGGGATGTAAGCTGTCCACTCAGTTTATCTGCTTAATTCTCACGTCACAGCCTCTCTGGTTCATGTACTTTTTCTTGGATGTATGATTGAACGAAATTATAAATCTCTCCTATTTTACGAGCGCTACCAAATAGACTAGGGATGAGCATTTGTGTCGTGGCCTAAGCACACGGTCTGGTTCCGCGTTGCCATGTGGGTTCACTCCTGAGCCGCGGTGCTAGCTCTCTGCCTGGCGGTGTTTCGTCTCCAGGTGGAGTCACGGAGTGGGATGCTCTTTCTCTGGGGCTCCCCGAGCTCGCCTCGCGTGGCTCACAGCCAGCGGGCAGCCAGTGCTCTGGACGGCAGCTGCCTGCGGGCATGTCCTTGGCCCTGGGCAGCGTACACAGGAGACGGAGAGTGTGGCCCCGCTCTCCTGGGGCTCACGCTCACGTGAGAACGAGACGCGAGCACCAGCAGTGACGACAGTACAGAGCTGAGGGCCCCCAGGGGAGGAAGCCGGGTGGGGGCCGAGTCCTCAGGGAGGACTGGGCAGGGGGGCTGTCTGTGGATTTGAGGCCTTTGGAGGAGGAGGAGGAGTTGGGAGCATGTGGAGGAAGGCGGGCTTTGGGGCTCCACAGGGCAGAGGGGAGCAAGGGCACACGGTGGGGCGAGGGGGAGGGGGGCTGCTGAAGTGGGAAGTAAGGAGGCTTCTGGACGGTTGACCTTGAGTGTGGCCCCGGGAAGCCTGGGTTTACTGTCACCCAGGCTCCTCTTTTCCGCAGATGGTGATGGTTTGGGTGGCTCTTGCCCTCTCCTTAAAAATTAGTTCCACACTTTATTTTTACTTATTTATTTAAATATATGCATTTAAAAATCTTTTAAAAGTTTTATTGAGGTACAGTTGGCAAAAATTGTATATATTTAAGGTGTACAGTGTGATGGTTTCATATAAAGCTCCATAATTTCTTGTAATTGCTATCAGGAGATATTGTAAAAAGTTTTCTGTTTACAAGCCTAATTTTATTATTTAGATTTAGTTGAGTTTCAGGTGGGCTCTCCTTTGCTCTCTGTATGATTGTGTGTTGTGTGTGTATGTGTGTATATTATTTTATTTCTGATCGTGCGGGCTTTATCATTTGTCCTGATCAGTTCATATGGTTTGCAGTCAGACTTTCTCTATAACCAATTAATGGGTTGAAAGATTTTCCTCTGTCATTTAAAAAATGTCAAAAATGGGGTCTAATTACTTAAGGAATATAATGACCTTCAGGCCCCATTTTTTACGATCTATAAACAATTCATGATTGTTAAAGATGTTTTCTCCGTGAAGGCTGAATACTTCCTCTCTCTTGCTCATGGATGTTACGCGTAGCTGGATTGATAGTCTGCTCCTGGTTTCCCTTCCTTATTACCTCTGACCCCTCACGCCTGTGCACATGAGTCCCGGACGGCAGGTGCTGGCGGCACAGAGGAGAGCCGTGTTTGTGCCCTGACCCAGGGCCTCCGGTGACAGCACTGCTCTCTGGGTGTGTGCCGGCCGCACGGCAGGGAATCACCAAGACCCTGCCCTCCTGCCCTCCTGCCGCTGGTGTTCCCTGGGGGAAGCAAATGTAAAACAGAGAGGCAGATACATGACATGAGGCTGGGAGCGGTAGATGGTGCTGGAAGAGAACACCAGGCACGAGCCGGAGACATGGCTCACAGCGGGTTAAAGGTGGCAGGGAAAATTGTGTCTTTCAGAGCATATTAGGGACTTATTTTCCACTTCAGCTGAAGGAGTAACTGTAGTCGGGAAAGTGAAGATATTTCCTGGTCCAAGCAACGAACCTGAGACTTTCTGGAAAGGGGGACCTGTGTGTCTGGGCATGTCCTCAGCTTGGGGTGGCAGCCCCCAGGCTCGAGGCAGCTTGGTCACCGAAAGTGGATAAAGTGGATGTGTTTGTGAGCAGTGCCTGATGATGAACCTCGTCTCTCCTGTCCCCTTGCAGCTGGGCGGGGAGGAGAAGGTTCTGGAGAGCTGTTTGAGCCTGGGCGGCCACCGCGCCCCTGTGGTCACCGTGGACTGGAGCACAGCCGTGGACTGCGGGACCTGCCTCACTGCCTCCATGGACGGCAAGATCAAGCTGACCACCCTCCTGGCCCATAAAGTCTGATGGGGCCCGCCCCAAGGGCCACCCACGGAAGCAGTATTATCCTGGGAGGCAGGCAGAGACGGCTCAGGAAGACAGGGCGCTCCCCTTCCGGCTCCCTGCCAGGGTGGGGAGTCTTCAGGGAGAGACTGCCCAGGGGGCTCAGGCACTGTCCAGCCGCCTGACGAGAACAGGAGCCATGTAGAACCGTGGCACGTGTTCCCCAGACATCGGCATGCCGGCCTCTGCCAGGAGCAGGCTCCAGATGGTGGGAGGAAAGCTCAGGAAGCAGGAGAAACATTGTGATGGCTGCTGTTGGCCTAGAAGAGATTGAAAGTATTTTGTATATATTCGCTCAGTTTTCTTTTTTAAAAAAAGAATGCTCTTGTGGTCACCTGGTGTCTCTTTCTGGAACGTACGCGTGCGGCAGAGCATCTCCCTTCACCCTTTGCCCTGGCGATGGTCACTGTGAGCTTCGGCCCTGCGCCCCAGCTCTTACCTCACCAGCCATGGGGCTGACCTTTATTGGAGCTTTGCTTGTTGGCTTTGCCACGGAAGTAGGATGTCCTCTCTCTACTGCTCTGTTGGCTAACCAAGGTTTGTGCCGTTCCCATTTCTTTGGGCTCATGTCAAGGAGGCCATGGTGTCTTCTTTTTCCTGAGAGTTGGCAGCTTTTGTTAGGACAAGTGCAGGGTCTGAGGCATCTGCCCCTCTCCATCTGGGTGGCTGTGGTTTCCCAGGACCTGTCATTGTGGTCCCTCCCATTCTTTCAACTTCACTTCCCTAAGTTTGAACAAAGCCGGCCACCAGCGCCCTCTGCTGGTGAGTGACCAGAGGACAGGAGCAAGTCGGCCAGGTGCCGGCCTGGAACCTAGGGTTCATGCCATCCGCGTGTGTCCACAGCCTGGTCCTTTGCTCCCTGGCTGGGGTGGGACTTTGAAGAGGCGGATGCCCTCACAGGGTGGAGAGGAACAAGAAAATGACTCCTTTCTCCCGCTTGCACTTCCACCTGAGGTGGTGGGATTTCAGGCCTGGACCTCGGGCTCTGACACTTGACAGGGGCAGTTTGTCACCAAGCTGCTCAGGATAGTTGTTGCAGAGGCTC
Source organism: Physeter macrocephalus (assembly GCF_002837175.3). Taxonomy (NCBI): domain Eukaryota; kingdom Metazoa; phylum Chordata; class Mammalia; order Artiodactyla; family Physeteridae; genus Physeter; species Physeter macrocephalus. The sequence goes on from NW_021146510.1 coordinate 13,958, forward strand.
CAGTCCAGATCCGGGGTGCAGGTCTGGTGTGGGAGTGCTCCCAGTTACCTACTTTTGGAAAATCATGAAGAGATTGGTACTAAAGCTTTGGCTCTGATCTGCTGGGAGTTGGGAGGAAAGCAGGGAGGTGTTTATGTGGCTCAGTTATGAGATAACACCAGAGACTTAGTGATAAGTAGTTACTTACACATTGTTACCCATTTCCACCTCGTAATCCTCCTTCAAATGAACAAACTCAAGACTTTTCCATTTATAATTTTTCCCATCTTCTTCATTGAAGCAGCAACCTTATTAATCTCTCCCGGTGATTCTGTAGGACATTTAAAAAGCGGTCATGTGTTTCATTTGAGTGAGAATTCATTGTTTAGCTTTTCCTCTCTCCATCTCGAAGTTTCTGTCTTATTGCCCATTCTCTCCTCTCAATAAGGTCCCCACGGTTTGCTGAAATGTCTTTAAGGTTTGTAGAAAACACTTGAAGAGCTCTCTCTTCTCTCATTTCCTTTATGCTCTGGTTTGGATACCTGTCTCCCTCTTGTTTTGAGCTTGGCTCATAGCTGATGTGACTGAGGCTCCACCAGAAGGGATTGAGGTGGGGCTTCCACATCACTTTGAAGCTGCCTAAAAACACAAAACCAAAACACCATTAACCTCTGACCTTTTGAAATTAGCAAGTACGATATGTGCAGTGGGCCACCCTGTCCCCTCCTGGCCTATCACTCTCTGACCTCCACCCCATCCTGAGTGCTTGTCAGCATGCATTCATCCTGGTGTTCCTCCCTGTCCCACCTCCTCGCCCCTCCAAGATGAGCTCTCATCCTCCAATAACGTATGTCAAAACTTAAATTCAGGGACTCCCCTGGTGGAGCAGTGGTTAAGAATCTGCCTGCCATTGCTGGGGACACCGGTTCGAGCCCTTGTCTTGACCTCCAGGAAGATCCCACATGCCGCGGAGCAACTAAGCCCGTGCGCCACAACTACTGAGCCTGCGCTCTAGAGCCTGCGAGCCACAACTACGGAAGCCCGCGCACCTACAGCCCGTGCTCTGCAACAGGAGAAGCCACCGCAATGAGAAGCCCGCGCACCGCAACGAAGAGTGGCCCCGGCTCGCTGCAACTAGAGAAAGCCCACGCGCAGCAACGAAGACCCAACGCAGCCAAAAAAAAAAAAAAAAAAAAAAAATTCACCTCTCCTTCACAATACCTGCTTGACATCTACCCGAGAATGCCAGCAAGACTCCTCCACTAGCTTGGGCAAGGGCAACTAGATGAAAATCACCAAGCCAGTCCAGCCTCAGGCCCCCAAGGCCGCACGCCCTGCGCAGGTGTAGCCCTGGCTCTGGGCTGGGCTGCACGAGAACAGGCAGGTGCATTCCCCTGGTCCTTGGGGCCTGTCTGCACTTGCCTGCTTCTGCTCCAAGACCTCAGACTCCCTGAATTCAGCATTCAAAATGCTTCAGGAGCTGATTCCCACCCATTCAAATCCCACAGCTGGGCTTTCTCATCCCTATTTGGCCTTTCACACAGAAAGTTTTTTATGCAGATGGGTTTCCTGCTCCTCTGACCCCCTTTTTTGGCTGGCTATGGGAGAAGGTTTTTGAGAAAAAGGTGGAGGGAGTGGTTCTCATAATGGCAAGTGTTCTCTGTTCCTTTATTAAAACAAAATGATGCACCTCCACCCATTAGACTTGGGTTTGTCCTGGCTCACAGACTGTGGGAGCGGAGGACCCTAGAGGTCAGTGATTTTGGAACCTTTAGGGAATCAGAGGAGAAGCCAGTCCTGCCTGGAAGGGTTGGCCTCCTGAAGAGGCTGGAGGCAGAGCCCAGGTTCAACCCGCAGCTAAATTACCCCAATGCACAGCAGGTTGGTTTTGTGACTTGAAATCATTGATTTACTCCTTAAGCCTTGATTGATTTAAACTTTCCTGGACCAGCCTACTTCCCTAGGATTGAGGATTAGTATGGGGGTGAAAGTGCTTTGCAGAAACCAAAGGCACACACAGTTGGAAGTGAGAACTCTTGGCTCTGGATTCTCCAAACTCTGGATCACACTCCCCTATCCTGCACCTGTAGCATATGGAGAGTAATTATTCTATTATTAGCTGATTTGTTGTAAGTCACATTTCAAATGGCTGTCATGATAATTTTGCATTTTGGGGGTAGATGGTTGGTTCTGATCATCCTTTTGCCTCAAAATGTGGTAGAAGTTTCACCTTCTGCACTTGTGCTTGTGTTTTTAGTGATGTGTGCCACCTGGGTTGTTGTTGTTGTTTTTTGTCTGTCTTTTAAGCTACTTCAAGCTGTGTGATTTTAAGTTAAACTAGATGCTAACTCCACGTGTAAACTACAGTGCTCAGCATCAGGCTGAAAACAAAGCAGTGAGGACATCTGGGCAGCCTTGTGGAGCAGCCCTGTTTACAGAGAGAACACCTCTGACCAATTTGAAATGTAAACAGAATCTTTAATTTCCCTTCCTGCACCCGGGGGGGCTCCCTTGCACCCCCCTTGCCTGGGAGTGCATGCCTCCAGCAGAGAGCACCCCGCCTCTGCCCTTCCCCAGCAGAGCTTTCAAAAATGCAGATCCCCCTCCTCCCCTCCCCCTAATTTCTGGTGGCGGGGGAGGGCTGGGAATTGACACTTTAACAGAGTCTACCCACCAAGCCTCAAATGGAGCCACGTTTGAGGACTGTTAAAGAAAAAATATTGTTAAAAATTATTTATGACACTTGTTAAAGACAAGTAAGGCAAACTTTATTCGAGGGGGCTACTCAGTAGGGTTTTGCAGTGGGGGCGAAGTTGGGCTCAACTCCCAATACAAGGAAAAGTGGCAGGGTGGGGGGTCGGTGGATGGATGATTATTAACAGGAAACATCAGGGGTAAGAGGGGATTCTGGCTAAATTGACCTAACAGGATTCTTGCTGAGGGCGGCCGGGTGATTAGACACCACCTGGAAGATGGTGGCGGGTGAGGATCGGATGCGGGGGATGGGTGGACTTTGGTTAAATCAACTTAGCAGTATTCTTGCTAAAAATGGACAATTTGGAGATGCACACGGAAGTCCAAAAGGCAGGGCCTAGCTGAGAAGAGTTCAGAGGAGCCCCACCTGGATGTGGTCAAGGAGAGACTGTCAGGACCCGGGACAGCGGGGCCGGCGTCTCCCATCACCTGGGGAGTCAGGGCTCCACCGCCGAGGGCGCAGACAACGCGATCTGCCGGCAGGTGGCGCACCCGGGCCTCCGCGTCCGCGGGCGACCGGAAGCCGGAAGTGCGGGGACGCGGCCGAGCCGGGGGGCAGGCCACGGTGCGCGCGGGGTCGGGGCCCGGCCGGCCGGGCTCCGAGCTCCCTATAGTACCGCCCAGAATCAGACTCCCGGACCCGCCCCGGAAGCCGAGAAGGGGGCGCGGGCCCGGAGGCAGGAACCCCTGCTGGAAGAGCGCCGGGGACGCGGGCGGCGCTGTTGCCGGTGAGGCCCCGCGTGGTTGTCGCGCTTCCCCCCTCGCCCTCCTCCTGCAGGTCGGCACCGGTCTGGTCGCGCCAGGACGGCGCGGGGTCCCCGAGCTCTGGGCTGGGCACGCGCCCGCGGGGCCGCGCCGGGGCGTCCCAGGCCCTCACCCACCCCCAGCCGGCGGAGTCTGGAGGACCCGGGTGCGTGTCCCGGCCGGCCATTTCAAACTTTTTTGTGACTTTGTGCATGCTGCTCGGTCTCTGTTCCTCATCTGTAAAATAGGCTTCAGAATATCTACCTCACGGTCAAATCAATGTATGCACCGACCGCCGCGCTGTGTTTGTCCCGGGCGGTTAGCGGTGCTCGTTAGATGTGGGAATGAGTATTAGCACCGCTTGAATTTAGGCAGAAGGCGCCCGCAGCTGCCTTCAGGGTTAACTGCTAAGTGGAGGGTGGAGCCCAGCACCCTTTGAGTCACAGGGTCGGGGCTGAGCTTTAGGAGGAGGGGCTGAGGTGGAATCTAGTGCGGGTGGGGAGAGGCCCTGTAAGATGAGACACTCCCCCCAGCCCGGCGCCCCAGCTTCTGGATTCCTGACCCTACTGCTGGCTGAAATCTGACCGGTCAGAAGTATCTTTGGTGTAAGGCAGTGGGTGTTGGCCGGTGAAACCTCATTGTGAATCAAAATGGCCTTGGAATTTCTTATAACCGCTCCCAGAAGAGGGAATGAGAAGTCTGTGGTTGGGAGAAACAGGGGAGAGATCTTTGAGAGGTGTCATAAGGGTGGGATAGTCTGGGCACCCTGGGGACCGTGAGCCTCTGGGGTGGAGAGGCGCAGGGGCACCTCCCTCCCTCTTTCCTCCTGGGAGGGTGTTCAGCCCACTCCTCCCGTGTGGAATGGCTCAGTGCAGAGGCTCCTGGAGGCGTTGGGCCTGGCTGCCGGTGGGGACCCTGGGCCCTGCGTGGAGGGCTGCTTCTCCCTGAGCCCCTCGCCTGCCCCTTCATGCCCTGTGAACGGCACATCTGCGTCTCCTGGGCCCTGCCCTGACCAGTAATTTCGGCTGATGCCTGGGAGTATTCTCACTTATTAGAATTCACTGGTCTTTGTTCTTCTTTGTAGGAATTAAAGCTGGACTCCCATTCAGGACAAACAGACCTATAATACCTGGTGTGATGAGAGAGTGGGATTTGCTGTCCTGAAGTCATTAAGCTTGGGCCCTGGTTCCTCTTCATGAGAGACTAGGGAGATGGAAGACTTAAAATCTGAGAATAAAAAAAGGGTGCTTCCCGCATGGATGACAGCCCAGGTGGCTGAAAAGAGGACGGTGCAGGTGAAGACCCCCAAGAGGAGAACAGCCACGGTGCCAGTGGCTGCAGCAAGGTGGGGCAGCTTCTGGTCCTCCTGGGGAATTAGGACAGGGGGAGGGATTTGGGGCATCACAGTTGCCGGGGCCCAGTCTTCCCGTGTAGGCAGAACAGTGAGGTGGGGTGTTTCAGTCCACAGACCTCTCATCAGCTCTTGGGGGGTGCACAGGAAGTGAGCTGTGCCCTCCCAGACTGGCACCGGCTTCTGCCTCTATTGGTGAATCTCCACTGCCAGACCCTCACTCGTCAGCTCCTGGATAGCGGCTCCCCCTCTCAGGTCACACACACCAGCCAAGCTCTCAGACGCCAGCTGTCCAACTTGCCAGTCTCTTCTCTTGCCACAGAAATTGTGACCATCCACTGGGCAAGATGAGTGACGAGGTGGTCCAGTCTTCCTGTGGGTAGATCTTCAGGGACAGGCAGACAAGCTGCAGGTTGCTGTGCCGGCCTGAGATCAGAGGCTGTGGGGTGGGTTAGTTGAATGGTGGTAATGGCGGGGGTTTCTGGGCTGCCAGGGAGGGGATGCCCCTGCCCTCTGCCCTCGTGGGGTCCCAGGCGCTCACTGTCTCTCTCTGCCCTTCCCTTCCTAAGTTTTCGTCATTGGCCAGCCGTGATTTCTGGTCTGTGCCGCCCTCCATTACTGTGTTCATGCACTGCGGTGGGAGGGGGGTGGGTTGTGTCTTGGCTTGTTCGATCTGCTCGCATCCACCGCGTGTGTGAGTTTGACTCCCAGAAGCCGGCCGTTGCGCCTGTTTCCAGACCCTCAGGGGAGCTGGTGGAGGCTGGGAAGCCCCACACTGTTGCCCCGAGAACCCCCTGTGCCAGTCACTGGTTACAAGGATGCAGAAGCCACGGCGGTGCCCTGGGGAAGCTGCTGTGCTCACCCCTGGCGGGCAGGCCCTGAGACGCAGCTCTTGCTCTCGTTCTCTGCCCCTGGTGATTCCGTGCCATCTCTAGCTTTGTGCTTTTCTTTCAGACTTCCTGTCATGAGGACTGTGTACTGCATGAATGAAGCTGAAATTGTAGACGTTGCTCTGGGGATCCTGATTGAGGTAAAGTCAGCTGTGTCTTTTCTTATGACCAGAAACTCTTGGTGGGCAGAAACTAGACCAGGGCCTGGTTCATGCTAATAAAAGAGGCGCCCTGCCTGCTGGGGTGGCCAGGAGCCCGTTCATCCGCAGCCCGCTCCCTGATAGGCGGGCACCCGCTTGGGTCTGGAGACCTAGGAGGGCGCAGCTGTGCGAGGGAGGGCAGCCCTCTCTGTTTGGGTGACTCTGTGCTGGTGGCGTGTGGACGGGACAAAAGTCGTTAACTGCTCGTGTTCTCTGGAGGGTCTCAGTCGGGCGAGGTGATTTCTGAGCACCCTGCGGAGCGCCACGCCGCTGAGTGTCTTGGCTTCCGGAAGCGAATGATAAGTGTCCCACTTTAGAGTTGTATAGTACTTGATAGTTGCTCAGGGACTTTTATATATTCCTATCGCATTTATTCCTTGCAATAACCTGCTGATAGATATTATTATTCGTTCCAATAAGTGATTTGGTGCCAGTAAGGGAGAGGCTAAGACCCACACTCGGGGTTCGTATCCTGTGCTCCTTGCATTCTGTCACCCTGCCTTTCCACGTACATTTATTCTAGTTTTCTTTCCTGTGGCGCTATTCCTCAGGCCCCTGCTGCTGCTCTCCCAAGCTGGTCTCTTACTTCTGCGCCGTCTGAGAGGGGGTGGTGGGGAGGGGAGGAGTCGGGTGAAGGGAGGGAGGGGCCCCCTGTGATTTGGGGGCAGGGCCTGGCTCGTCCCGTGCCGGATTCACAGTTGCTTCTGGGCATGTTCTGCGTCACTGACAGATATACCAGCACGTTGGGGAAGTAAAACCGCGTTTGTTTTGCCTGCCATTGCTTCTACTCAGCAGGACCGAAAACAGGAAGAGCCGTTGGAGCAGCTGCCTCTGGCAGGCGCTGGTAAGCCGGGGCAGTCCCCGGCCAGCTCAGCGCCGCCGTCCCCGAGTCCCCGCGGGAGCAGAAGTGAGGACAGCGAGGACGAGGTCTGGGGGGAAGACGGCCCTCGCCCGGGGCCTGCGGGCTCTGACTCGGCCTGCGCCAGAGGCCTCGAGGAGGACCGGGATGCGCTAAAATACGTCCGAGAGATATTTTTCAGCTGAGGGACAGACTTCCAGGGCTTTTTGCCCAGAGTGGCTGAAGGAAGCTGGGTTTCCCTCCTGGCCAGGGCGCTGCCCTCAGACTGTCACGGCTTCTGCTCGCAGCTTTGCGGCTCTCGGGCGGCGAGGGATCAGAATGGGCTCCCGTTAGAAACCCTCCCTGCGCTGTGCTCTCTCCTCGCTCAGAGGGTCTGGGGTCCCCGCGGCCTGTTGTATTCAGTTACCTGGTTCCAGGGAGATGAGGTTGTGCTGATCAACTTGCTGGAACCAAAGAGTCAATAATGTTTAGAGAAAAACAAGTATGGCTGCTAAGTACACTGGAATTCCTACTGTTTGGGCTCCCTAAGGAGGAAGCCTATTTTAAAAATAGCTTCCATCGCGAGGCAGTCGATCAGTCTGTGAGCCCTTGCTCGTCCAGCCCTGAACCAGACATCCTGCCACAGTGCTGGGCTCCGTCTAGGAGCCTGAGGCTCGGCGTACAGATTGGGAAGCCTCCTGACCAGTCAGGCCTCCTCCCCACCCCGAGCTGTCACCTTTCTTCCACGGGGTGACCTCGGCCTTGGTCCCTGGACAGTCGGAAAGCAAGAGTGGGACAGGAACCCAAAGGAGACACCAAGGACAAGACATCACACTAGAGTCTGTGTTTCTGCTTCTGTATTCAGTGTGGCTTTTGACAGGCATAGGATGAGGCAATCACGTGCTGTACAGGTTTTCAAGATATAGGTGCTGAAAAATACACAAAGTTCCCCAGTGCTGAGTTGTGCTTGTATCCTTTCTGGGCCCGGGGTGAGAGGTGAGGGGATGCAGCATTCCCGTGGATGTGGAACCGTTCAGTCCTGTTCACCTTCCTTCTGACCAGGGACCCAGTGTCTTCTGCTCCTGAACTCCCAGGTCACGTGCTGGGAGTGATCTGCCCGCTGACCCCTGCTCTGTCGGGCTTCAGGTCTGGGAGCCTTTTCAGGGGAACCTTCAAAGCCACCAAGGCTGCTCTTTGTGTCCATGTGTTCTGTCTTCGGTGAATCCCTCAGATTATTCCTGGTCCTTTGGGAGCGTTGTCAGAGGTGAGGGGCTCATTGCGTTCTACCCGCCTTGGATGGAGATGGGGAGCTTGCCAGGCAGGGCCCCCAGGGACCCTGAGGTGTTTCTTCATAAACCCTCACTGGGTTCCAGTCTGGCATTTGGCAACTTGTCCTGGAAATCTGGCCCCATGACAGGAAGCCTTATCTCCCCATTGTTCTGAGGATAAAGTAAGAATGGCTTGCTCAGATCAGTTAGTTAAAGCAGGAATTCTTGTGACAATGAGCTGTGTGGTTTTAGGGTGTCCTTGGGAACCTTACAAGTCCCAGAGGACACACACCCTACACTAAAAAGCCGAGGGAGCCCTGGCCGACCTTGCTGCCTCTTGTCCTTGACGTCGGGTGCCCTACCCCCTCCGCGGTGGGTCCTGTCTGCTATATCTTGAGATCAGCATTAGCTATGAAACAGGACGGCTGAGAAGACACAGCAGCCCGTGAATTCTCTGGCACCTTATCTGAGCATAGTTCAAACAGAACCCTTGCAATCACGTAAGCCTTTAGGCAGAGCTAGCAGCTCTCAAGTTCTTGTCATTTGCCCTCTGAGGGAACACGACTGTGGCCATAAGCAAGAGAATGAGTAAGCCCTGGGCAACACCCAGAGCTAGAAACCCAGGCCCCAGGAGGGAGAGCCGGAGCCACTTCCATGTGTAGGTGAGGAAGAGGCCCAGGCCGCTGGCCAGCAGCATGGAGGACGTGGCCAGGAAGCCCACGGCCAGCTGCCACTCTCCCTCGTTACTGTTGCACCAGGCCAGGAGAAGAGGGAGGGGGACGAAGAGGGTGAGGACCAGGGCCCCGTACACGCCCAGCCTGGCCAGGGCCAGGCCAACTCGAGGCACCCCCAGGGCCTCCAGCTCAGGGAACTGGTGACACTGTAGGGCTCCAGTGCCCTCGTTCCAAAGACAGAAGTTGTAGAAGCCAATTCTGAGGTTGGGCAAGTCGATAAGGTTGCCGGCCTTCCAGAGGAGAGCAAAGAACAGCAGGAAGATCACTGCGGCTGTGAGTGCCATGATTCCCAGGAATAGCAGTCGGTTACTCTGCCTTGACCTTAGGACGGGCATCTTCTCCTGCGCTTTGCAGGGTGCCTTCCTGGGTACCTGCAGGAAGTCACGCCGTGAGTGTCCAGTTCTCCCTGTCTCCCTCCCAGTTTCTTCTCAAGCTCATGCTCTCCCTTCTGGAATTCCATAAAAACCTGTGGCAAACTCCCTTCAAGACAGCCAAACCAAAACCAAGACATCTGGGGTAATCTCCCGGCAGGCTCCAGGGGCTAAGTCCTCAGCTGCCTCTCTGGGCTGAGATCAGGAGGAAGGGCCCTCCTGGCAGCTTTGAGGACGGGAAAGATCGTAACTGTGAATGCCCTTTGGCCTGAGACTTCGCTGAATCTGATTTTTCCTTAGGATTAATATCTAAAACTGCAATCACTGGGTCAAGGGTAGCAATATTTTTTAGTGATTTTACTGCATTTTGCCAAATTGATCTACAGGAAACTTGCCTTCTCTAGTCCCTCCATAGTATGTAGTATCAATATATATAGGATGTACCTTCCTCATCTTTTTGAAAAATCTTTTCACTAAGTTTTTAATCAGAAGGACTTCTCCAAATTGGCCTCTCAAACAGCAGTCTGCATACTGTGCCTTTATTTGTAAATTTGCCAGTATGGAACAAAACAGCCATTTCCATCCTGAAGTGCCTAGGAGCACAGGGCCAGACACAGAGTGGTGTCCGGCAGTGCACCCGGCCAGGGCTGCCTGTGGCGTGGGCGTTGCAAGGAGTGGTGGCCAGTGGTGGCCTTGGAGAGAGGCCCAGAGGCAGCCCTGGAGATGAGATTCTGGAGGGACCCCTTGAGAGGCGCAGCCCCTCACCTTTCCCAGAGCTGGCTGGAGGGTCTGCCTGACCACTCCCACACTTGTCCTGCGCCTGGAAAAACAAAGCGTGGTGAGACGGGGCAGGATGTGGAATAGACTGAGGGGGAGGGCGGCGTCCGTCCGTGCAGGCTGCTACAGCAAATTACCGTGGACTGGGTGGCTTGTCAACAACAGAGATTTCTTTCTCTCAGTTCTGGCGGCAAGTCTGAAATCAAGGCATTGGCTGATTCGGGGTGTGGTAAGGGCTCAACTTTTTGCTGTGTCCTCACATGGTGGAAGGGACCAGGAACTCTCTGGGGCCTCTTTTTTAAGGGCACCGATCCCATTCTAATCACCTCCCAAAGGACCCACTTACAAATACTGTCTCGTTGGGGGTTAGGTTTCAACATAACGAATTTTGGGGGGACACAGACATTCAGTCTGCAGTAGGTGGCTGATGAGAATAAAGATTTATCAGTGACTCCTTTGGCAGAGACAGAAAGATTTATCAGGTGTAAAAAGGGTGTGTTTAGTCCACGGTATTAGATTGGTACGGTAAGAAGTTTTAACCAGTGCAGCCCATGGGATGGGAAAAATTCCCAACAGGAACATAGTTTGCACGGTTTTACATATTAATAAATGTTTGTAAAAGCCTGTATTTCCAGTTTTAATGGATTTCGGTATTTCGGGGCGTAGGATGGATTTCCAGGACTGGAATCCGGATTTACACCATTGTGCAGGGGGAAATAAGATTTGACTTGCCCCCACGGTCCAGGTTGGGAGTTGGGGAGCCTTTGTGTAAATGCTCCCTCTTATTTCTCCTATTTCAAGCCTGTTACACTTGGGCTAAAAAAAAAATTATTATTATTATTAAGCTTAATGCAAAAAGATTCCTGGGGCTTCTCAGAGGAGACTGCCTGAGCCACATCACGCAGCAGCTTCCCAGGCACCCAGGGCCTTTGTTTCTGACTTCCTCTTCTCTCTCTCTCTCTCTCTCTCTCTCTCTCTCTCTCTCTCTCTCTGTTTTCAACAGAGAGTGAGACAAAATAAATTGGAGCTAGGAAGCCCATGAGCAGGCGTGTGGAGAAGGTGGTAGTCCCTGATTTACTTTCTCTCACCCCTTTATGCACATAGAATTCAGTCCCAACTCCTATGCCTGGTACGTGA
>NW_021146511.1:0-20818 GCF_002837175.3 Physeter macrocephalus
CTCTCCATACACCAGAGAGAAGGGCTGCTCCCAGGATTTTAGGCTGTATGACTTGAAACTAGGTTAACAACAAAGGAATCCACAACACAGCCACACGAGGAAGGGCCACGCCGTGGAGGTGGGTGGGACTGCCTGCCTTGAGGAAGATGCTCTGAGTTCCTGGATATTTGAGAACAAGAGTCAGTCCTTATTTTCTGAAAAGAAGTGGGGTAGAGATGAAAAGGAACCAGTCCCTCAAAGCAGGAGTTGAGCGTATGAAGGGGTATTTATTGTTTCTATCCCATAAGCTTTTGAAAATGATGAGAAGAGTTGCAGCACTTTTGGGGATTTTGGGGAGTTCTGGATTGCACTGGAAGTCCATGGAAGCTGAGTGAGAGAAGGAGGGAAGTGGCGCCTAAAAATACTCGGTGGAGGAAGGGCCCATGAGGTCATCGCCCCAGGATACTCTGTCCACCCTGGCCAGACTCTGGCTCCCACCCCATGTCCAGCTCTGAGTACAGTCATCTGAACAGAGCTGGAGATCAGTAATGAGTGTTGACTGACGGGCAGCTTGAGAGGGACACAGGGAACTTGGAGAGGGTTCGGAGGTGATGAAATGGCTGGAAACTGGAGCTCAGCGGCAAGGTCAAGCTAATGGGACTGGCTCCACCTGGACAAGAGCAGGGCGGGGGTGAGGGCTGGGGGAAGAGACATTTCTAGCCCCCCGAGGGGTCACGTCCTGGCTCTGCCCCGGCTCTGCAGGGATGGAATCAGAGTCATGTGTGGTTTGGCTTTTGGGGATGGACCATGGGTTCCCAATGCATTTGAAACCCCACGGCAAAGGCAGAGCTGCATTTTTCAGGTGATCTGCACAATTGCCCCCTTCTGTAAATGAGAGTGACTAAGATTTATAGCCACTGCAGCTAACAGGTCCTGAAGCCCTCCCAGCCGATAAGGATGACTCGTGAGTGGTGTGTTTCAGACAGCTGGCATGGGAGTGGTGGAGACATTCTTGAACAGGTGGGGAGCCTGTCTAGTGCCCATTAATCACCCTCTGCATGAGGTCACCCACTTCTACAATGGACCCTGGAAGGGAAGACTGGAGCAAGGCCAAAGTGGGTAGGTAAAGACTCTTTTTCTGGGGGAAGGGAAGGAGCTCACACTTATGGAACCCCTACTATTGCCAAGAACTTTACATGGGTTTCCCATTTAATTTTTCGATAATCCTATGAGGGAGAGAGGAGAGGGATTATTCTCCCATTTTATAGATAAGAAGATGAAGGCAGAAAGAAATTAAGCAATTTACCCAAACTTGCATAGTTAATTAGTTGTACAGTTGGGGTTTGAATCAGGGCAGGTCTAATTCCAGAGCCCATCTGCAGCTGGTGAGGGGAATGTGGAGAATGCAGTCAGATTTTCATTTGACTGCGTGCTCTTCACTGGTACCCAGGGAACATCCTTAGGTCAAGCTTGCTTCTGACTCTCAGGGTCCATGTCTAAGTTAAGATGCCAGTTGAAAGTTTCTCCAGAATCCCTCTCCATCTCTTAGGTCTGGATCTGCTCTAAGTGGAGGGTCCACCTTGGAGCCTCTCTGAAGACCCTTCCAGGCTGAGAGGAAAGCTGAGTGGGGAGCAGGGGCGATGCAGGTTATGTGTCTGGAAGCAGCGAATGAGATACAATCCACAAGCTTGGATTGACAGTGGGTGTCTGGTTGCCTCAGCCTGGAATCTGAACCGAACCATTTTCCATGGGTGAATTAGCTAAACAATCCAGCCTACAAAGGGAGCAGCTCTGATCTGTCAGTTAACAAGCTGAGAGGGGATGGGGGTGCACGGAGCTAGGAGGCGAGGGAGGAGACTGCTGGCAAGAAATCGACCTTCTCTTGTCTTGCTACCCTGAGTCCAGCCTTTCTGCTTGGGAACCTGGGCGGGAGGCTGGTCTGATCTCCCTGTGGTCTGAACGGTGGGAATTTGTTTTGGTGGCAGATTATATTTTCCCTAGGCGGTTTGAATTACACCTGCCCCATTTCATTTAATTAGGGCTGGTGCTGCTGTCTATTGTGTCCAGTGGGCCTTCCAGCATGAATAAATAGTAACATGTTTGTTTTCTTTTGGGTGGGGTATTTTTTTTTTTTTAATGATGGGTTGGCAAAGGGGAGAGCATAAGGAGTGGTGATGAAATCATCAAGAAAGAGGATGTTAGAGGGCAAATTCTCATCTCCCTGGGCCTGCAGGGGTGACTCCCCCCCACTTCTTCTTGGACCCACTTTTACACAATGTATTCAGAACCTCCTCTGTTTTCACTTCTATTCCCCAGCCAGGCTTTCTTTCTCTTTGCAATATGCCTGGGAATCAGGCGTTTCCTCCTTTAGTACTGCTTGTCTCCCCTGCCCCTTCTCGTTTTACTGTAATTTTCCATCCAAACTCCTTTCTCTCTCTCTCTCTCTCAATAGCTCTGTCTACTGTGAGATCATTAACAAGGAGCTTGTTGAATAACCAATGGTATGATCTTGCCATGGAATGTTATGAAGCCAGGAAAAAGGATATAAAGATCTCCATATATTTGACTTGGAACACTTGTCAAGAGACATTACAAAGAAAAAGATGTAAATAGTATGCTCCTTTTGTACAATAAAGGGATGCTTGTATGTGCACATACATTTCTGGAAATATAGAAAAGAACCATCAGCAGTGGTTGCTTTTAGGGAAGGGGGATAGAGCCTGGATTTGAAGAGAGATCTACTCTTATATTACATACATTTTTGAGCTATTTGATATTTTTTATTATCATATTTTCATGTGCATGTATTAATTTTTGCAATAAAGAGTTGATTTATAAAAGGAAAACATGAAATATGAAAACATAATACAAGACAATACATATTTTATTACCGGGGAAGCACTGATTAAGATCTGGCTTAGAGGATCTAGGTTTGAATCCTAGTCCCACCAAATATTAGATGTATGACTATAGGCAATTTACTCAATCTTTCTAATTCTCAGTTTCCTCCTCTGTAAAATGGGGATAACAATCGTACCTACTCTGTGAGGTTTCAATCTTATAGTTTTCAGGGAAAGCTATTCATTAAATATATGAATAAATGGATTTAAGTTTCAATTTCTTTACACAATTTTCCTTGTAAGTAAATGCACAAATCATTAAAAAAATTGTTAAGATCACGGATCTTGTTTTTCCCTTTAGAAAATGATAGAGCAAGATAATGAAAGTTCTAAATTCCAGGGAGAGTGAGAGCCTTGTTTACCTGGGATGTTCCTAGAGGCTGTGGGGAGGAATCGCAGACAGCTGAAACTTGAGAGGTGAAGAGAATTTTGCTGGACTGCTTGGTGAGGCCATCCCAGTCATGGGCAACGGTGAGGTCCAGGGGACTGAAGAAAGAATAGAAAATGTTCGTGAAGCAGTGACTAAACCAATTTGACAGGAGTAGAAGTTTCCTCCAGAGGGCAATAAATGGAGACAAAGAGGTTGGAACCAGCTTGTTGAGGGCCTTGAAGGCCAAGCCAAGGATCTCGCACTGTGTCCCAGAGGCAATGGGAGGTACTGCAAGTGTGATAAGGGAGTGGTTTAGCTATCTATCACAGTGGAATAAATTATGCCCAAACATAGTGGATAAAACAACCATTTGTTATGCTCACAGAGTGAGATGTATAAGGGATTTGGACTAGGCACAGCAGAAACCATCTGTCCTTGCTTTCTAATGACTGGGGCTTTAGCTAGAAGACTGAAAATTGGTGGTGACTTGATGGCTGTGGCTGGAATCATCTGAAGTCTTGTTTACTCATATGTCTGCAGTTGATGCTGGCTGTTGGCTACGTCCCTGGCTGTGTCTGTCTGCCAGAACATGTACTCAAGGCCGCTCCATGTAGGCTGGGCTGCCTTGTAACATGGAGGCTGCGTTCCAAGGATTAGCATCCCAAGAGAGCCAGAAAGTAGTTGTAATACCTTTTCTAACACAGCTTTGAAAGTGATGCAGCATCTCTCCACAGATTCTGTCCATCAGGACAGTGGCAAAGTCTTGACCAATTAGTAAGGGAGGGAAAGTAGAGCCTATCTCTTGATGGAGGAACAGTATATGGAACCAAAAATCTTGTTGGGGCCATTTTTGCAAAATACAATCTGCTCTAGAGAGTGACATGGGAAAAGCCATTCATTCAAATCAAATATTTGTAGGGTGTCTGTTATGTCTTAGGTAGCAGGCTAGAAGCCAGGGTTAGAGTGACAAGTAAAAAGAGACCTGATTCCAACCTGCTGGAGCTGACAGCTTGGTGGAGGAGGCTGACATTAATCAATTCATCATACCAAAAATTTCAACAGTGTAAGTCCTGGAGGGGAAGAGATGGCTATGTGCTCATGTAACAGAGTGTGGATTTTACAGAGTCAGAGAGGGCAGGAAAGTTTCCCTTAAGGACGGGATGTTAAGGCTGAGAACTGAAGGATGATAGAAGCAGAGTAAGCAGAGTGAGAAGGAAGTAGGTTCTCTGTGCGAAGGTCCCATGGCAGGTGGGAGAAGGCGTACGTGATGACTATTTGTATAGTCCTGATGAGAGAGGACAGTGGCAATGAGAGTCAATAGCCATTTATTCTATTGAGAGAGAAATGTTGAAGGAAGAATCAGCCGACTGACTGTATATGGGAAACTTAGGAGAGGTGAAGGGTCAAAAGGTTCTACAAAGTTTCAAGTCAGGATGAGAACGAGGGTGATGTTACCATGAATGAGAGTCAAGAAGTCAGAACAGGGAACAATTTGGAGGCTAAGAAATTGTGTTCAGGTTGAGAGATGTTGAATGTGAGGCAGTAGTAGTGTGAAATAACAGAGACAGGGGGAGGGAGTTGGTTTGTCTGAACAGGTAAGGGATGGAGCTACAGATTTTGGAGCTATTGATAGAAAACTGAGGGATGAAACCATAAGCATGAGTTATATTTTCAAGGGAAAGAGAGTAGATTGAGAAGGGCCTGAACTCTGGGGAATGCCCGTGTTTGAAGGGAAAGAGGAAGAAGAAAGCCAAAGAAGGAGATGGTGAGAAAGGTCTGAGACAGAAGAACTGGGGTAGGGAGTCGTCTGGAAAGTCAAGGAGGAAAACATCTCAGGAGGAAGGGGTGGTCCATGATGCCACATACAGCAACCAGGGCAAGAAGAGCTAGCACTGAACAAAAGCCCATTTATGCCAAGCTGGGTGGTTTGGTACAGGCTTTTCCCAGGGACTGGAGACAGAAGGAGGCAAGTAGGGTAAGTCAGAGCAGAGATGGTGGTCAGGAAGTGGACACATGATGGGAGTGGCTTGAAAACTTTGTCAGTAAAAGGAGGGACCAAGCTATGGGGAGAAAGCACAGATAGTCAGGTCAAGGATGCTGGACGAGATCGAGGAGACCTACTCTCATGAGAGAACAAGACGAAGGAGCTGGAAGATGCTGGAACAGGAGCTAGGGTGTGTTGGAAGGCAATATCTTCAGGTCTTTGAATCTCTCTTTGTCTAAGGATTCCCTACTTACATTTTAGGGTGGTGACCCCAAAGGGTCATGGTTAGAGAAGACCCTGTCAGCTAGAGAGGCGTGAACCCAGTAGAGATTACTTAATGTTTTATTTTATTTAATTTATTTTTAAGAGCATGGAATCTTAGCTTATTATTTTATTAAATCAATCCATTCGTTCTGCTCTGGTCTGAATAAATAGAAGGCCTGTACCCACCCAACCCAAACTCTTCCCTCTTGTCCACCCCCAGTGTCTCCTTTGTTTGTGATTGGTTTGGTTTTTAAAAAAATTTTATTGTAGTATAATTGATTTAAAATGTTGTGTTAGTTTCAGGTGAATTAGTGTTTTATTTATTTATTTATTTTTGGTTGTGCCAAGTGGCTTGTGGGATCTTAGTTCCCCAACCAGGGACCGAACCCAGGCCCCTGGCAGTGAGAGCACCGAGTCCTGACCACTGGACTGCCAGGGAATTCCATTGAATTAGTGTTTTAAATCCACGCCTGGCCAAGTAACTAATGTCAAATTATAGCTGGAAACTGCTCATCTGTATAAAATTTTGCCTCAAGTTTCCCTTACAATTAAAAAAAATTTTTGAATGTTATAAAGCCCTCCAAAGACCTCTCCTATGCTCCCATCAGGACATTTACAACATCATTTAAAAATGTTTTATTCACATACTCCCCTCTCCTAGCTAGCTCCCATCTCTCCAGGCCAGGGGTTTTGTCTTATTTGTCTTGAATTCTCTCATACTATTCACAAGAAAGTTACAGATTTATTAAAAAAAATTATTCTTACAGAAGAATCTTCATTCAATTCTTTTAGTCAATCGCCATGAGTCTGTGCATAATCTCATTGGGAGATGATGTCAACATCTATATTTGAGGCTCTGAAGGCTTTGAGACAGTGGTCAAATGACCCTCCTACCATGACAGCTTTCCCAGTCATCCCCCAATCCTGCCTGGACCCCTGCTGAGCACCGTGGCATACAAAAGGCACTTGATACACGTGCTGTTTCCTTGGCTTGGACCACACTGTCCATGGATATCTCTCTGTAGTCATCCTTCACCTTTTACAGACCTTTGCTCAAACCTCTTTGGAGCAGCCTTCACTGACCATTCAATTTTAAATCACAGCACTCCCCATGCTCCTACACCTCCGACCCCGTTCTTAGCTTTATTTTTCTCCATTGCACTTATGGTCGTCCAATATTCTACACACGTTGCTCATTTGTTTTATTGTCTGTTCTTCCCTTCTAGAGTGTGAGCTCCATGAAGGCATGGAGTTTTGATCTAGAGTGGAAGTATTTGGCTTGTAGTTGGTATAACAAAGGACCACAAACTTGGTGGCTTACACAACAGAAATTTATTGTCCCCTGAAACTGGAGGCTAGAAGTTTGAAATCAAGGTGTTGGCAGGTTTGGTTCCCAACAAGGCAGTTACACACATACAATCACAGTGACACAGATTCAGCGTCCAGGGCAAAGGAAACTTAATTCAGTTCAAGGAACAAATATCGATCACCAGCCAGCAAAGCCTAGACCCTGGGGATACAGAGATAAGCTAGCAGCCTAGTAGAGGAGATGGGCATGTAAATAAAAGTTCAGCACCACAGGGAAAGTGTCAAATGAGATACAGAGTTTGTCTCTATTCGTTTCTTAGGGCTGCCGTTCACTAAGAACAAGAAATTTATAGTTTCACCATTCTGGAGGCCAGAAGTCTGAAATCAAGGTATTGGTAGGGTCATGCCCTCTCTGATGGCTCTAGAGGAGAATCATTCCTGGTCTCTTCTAGATTTTGGTGTTTGCCAGTAATCTTTGGTGTTCCTTGGCTTGTAGATGGATACACCACTCCAGTCACATGACTGCCTTCTCCCTTGTCTCCACATCATCTTCCCTCTGTAACTGTCTGTCTCTGTGTCTAAATTTCCCCTTTCTATAAAGAACCCCAGTCATTCTGAATCAGGACCCAACCTAATGACCTCATTTTGACTTGATTGCTTCTGCAAAGACCACATTTCCAAATAAGGTCACATTCTGAGTACCAGGGATTAAGACATAGCTTGTGGTTTTGTTTTGTTTTGTTTGTTTGTTTTTTTTTGGAGGGGGGATACAATTCAATCCATAACATTGCTCAGTGAGGGAGTGACTACCTCAAGGTGTGTGTATACATTGGGTAGAGGGTTAAGGAAGGTTTCCCAGGGAGATGAAAGTAGAAGGAAAGGCATCCCAGGTAGGCAGAACAGCATGGACAAGAAGACATAAAGATAGAGACTGGGATCCAAGGGAAGAAGGAACTGACCCATCTTGGAGGTCCTACCTGTTGGGTTCACCCCCATAGCAGGTACTACACAGGTACCATGATTTCATTGACTCCTCACCACGTTGCCATTACTATCCCACTTGACAGATGAAAACTGAGGTGTGGACATAGGAAGAAAGTGGCCAATGGTCAGACCACAGTGTGACACCACAGTGGAGATAAGAACTCACACTCTGGACCCTACGTCCAGGGACTTAACCTTAAAAATGACACGAAGTTGAAGGGTGCTCTCAGGCCGTGACTCCCAGGTGGAAGAACGTTTGGGGGCAGGAGTGCCTGATATCATTGCACGTGGAAGGGAGCCTACTCCATGGGGGTCAGACATCACAGGAAGGCCTTGGGCTGACCTCTGCATCTCCAGGGAAGCCAGCTGACCTTCTGGAGGCTTATGGATCCAAGCAGCCATGGAGATGAGGCTGAGTGATCACACCCCATCGCAGAACTTGGCTCAGTCTGCCTCCTTGGGAAGACAGCCCTGTTCCTGATGAGAAAGCTAGCTCTTGATTTCCTGTGTGCCCATGGCCTTCAGGAAAACAGGGAGCAACCAGGAGGTCCTGACTCTCCTGCCTCTGTGCATTTGCCCAGGTGCTCACCCCCACCCGCTGCCTCGAAAGTCCTAGTAAATACTCCGTGAACTGCATTGAACAATCTAAACTCCCACAGATGTAGTGAGAAAATCTCTGCCTTTGGAGGGGGAACATTGAGGTTGAACTTGGGTCCTCCTACTTACTGTGAGATCTTGGCCATGTCAGGTCTGACCCTCAATTTCCTCATCTAGACATCGGCATAATAATACTTAATTCACAGTGTTGTACTGGGTATTGAATAAGATCAAGATGCATTTTCTTACTTAAAAGCTTTTGCACATCAAAGGAAACCATAAACAAGACGAAAAGACAACCCTCAGAATGGGAGAAAATATTTGCAAATGAAGCAACTGACAAAGGATTAATCTCCAAAATTTACAAGCAGCTCATGCAGCTCAATATCAAAAAAACAAACAACCCAATCCAAAAATGGGCAGAAGACCTAAATAAACATTTCTCCTGGAGAAAAGGAACCCCCTTGCACTGTTGGTGGGAATGTAAATTGATACAGCCACTATGGAGAACAGTATGGAGGTTCCTGAAAAAACTACAAATAGAACTACCATATGACCCAGCAATCCCACTACTGGGCATATACCCCGAGAAAACCATAATTCAAAAAGGGTCATATACCACAATGTTCATTGCAACACTATTTACAATAGCCGGGACATAGAAGCAACCTAAGTGTCCATCAACAGAGGAATGGATAAAGATGTGGCACATATATACAATGGAATATTACTCAGCCATAAAAAGAAATGAAATTGAGTTATTTGTAGTGAGGTGGATGCACCTAGAGTCTGTCATACAGAGTGAAGAAAGTCAGAAAGAGAAAAACAAATACCGTATGCTAACACATATATATGGAATCTAAAAAAAAAAAAAAAAAAAGGTCATGAAGAACCAAGACGGGAACAAAGACACAGACCTACTAGAGAATGGACTTGAGGACACGGGGAGGGGGAAGGGTAAGCTGGGACAAAGTGAGAGAGTGGCATGGACATATATACACTACCAAATGTAAAACTGATAGTTAGTGGGAAGCAGCCGCATAGCACAGAGAGATGAGGTAGGTGGTTTGTGACCACCTAGAGGGGTGGGATAGGGAGGGTGGGAGGGAGGGAGATGCAAGAGGGAAGAGATATGGGGATATATGTATATGTATAAATGATTCACTTTGTTATAAAGCAGAAACTAACACACCATTGTAAAGCAATTATAGTCCAATAAAGATGTTAAAAAAAGATGCATTTTCTTAACATTAAAGTGCTATGTATATGAAAGTTATTCAGACTCTTTGTAGAGCTAAATCAGATCATCTTTCCTGTAATTCTTTATCTTTTGAACAGAATCCTCTAAAATTGGGGTTCACAATCCATGCCTCACAGGCCAACACAGTCCTGTCTCCTGTGTTGTACAGCCCATAGGCTGAGAAAGACTTTTACATGTTTAACTGGTTGGGGAAAAAAGCAAAAGTGGAATATTTCACAACATGTGAGATATGGGGATATATGTATATGTATAAATGATTCACTTTGTTATAAAGCAGAAACTAACACACCATTGTAAAGCAATTATAGTCCAATAAAGATGTTAAAAAAAGATGCATTTTCTTAACATTAAAGTGCTATGTATATGAAAGTTATTCAGACTCTTTGTAGAGCTAAATCAGATCATCTTTCCTGTAATTCTTTATCTTTTGAACAGAATCCTCTAAAATTGGGGTTCACAATCCATGCCTCACAGGCCAACACAGTCCTGTCTCCTGTGTTGTACAGCCCATAGGCTGAGAAAGACTTTTACATGTTTAACTGGTTGGGGAAAAAAGCAAAAGTGGAATATTTCACAACATGTGAAAGTGATACAAAATTCAAATTTCCATGTCAATAAACGAAGCCTTATCAGGATATGGCCATGCCCATTGATTGATGTCTGTGGCTGCTTTCGTGTTACAAGGGCAGAAGTGAGCAGCTGCGACAGGCACTGTACGTCTGCAAAGTCCCAAATATAGGCTAGTCCCATCTAGTCCTTTGCAGAAAAAGTTTGCTGCCCCTGGTCTAGAATAACAAAACTAGGCAAATAGAAACTCTGAGCCAAACCCCAATCTGTAAGCATTCATTCACATGGGCTACGTGCACAGTCCTTAAATCTTTGGGTCTTTGAGACGTCAATATGGACCTGACTTCTTAGAGTCTGAGAGTAGCCTGAGTTGCTCATGGCTTGGACTGAGTTGACAAAGCTCCCAGCAGAGCCCTAGTGCAGGGCAGCCCCCAGTTCTGCCCCGCAGGAGAGCTGCAGAGCCACACAAATCCAGTGCTGCCCACTGCACTTTAGCCATTGAAGTTGCCTCATGTCAGCTGCTGGAGGACTTCACCTAGTGAGAGATCTCTCATTTAGATTTAATCACCTTTTTATATCCATGTAGCTCTCTGAATGCCTCTCCCGACCAGAGCTTTCCCTGGTGATTGAAAAGAGCTAATCCAACAAATGGCATGATCTCCTCTGAATGGCCTCAGTTTATTACCTGGACAAGCCCAGAGAGTTCCATCTTGAGCTTCTCTTTGTTGTAGCAACAGGTGCTCAGGAAGGGGGTAGGGGTGGGTGAGGGAGAGGATGGGCTTAAATGCTGGAATGGGGTGAAAGGAGGGAGGCTGTGGAATGCTCTTTGGGGGAGAGCTTTAGAAATTGGATCAGCTTCACTAGTCTGGAATGGGCTGGGACAGAACCCTCGCAGGACTCAGAGGTGGCAGGTGACACCAGAACCCTTCAGGTTTCTGAAAAATACTCCATGATGCACCTAAGTGTTGTGTGTTCTAAAGTGAGAGTCCTAAAGAGTTTTCCTAAAAAAAATTCTAGGGGAAAAAAGATTCCAAGGGAAGATCTACTTTTCTTTATATTTTGTGGTTCTGTATATAAATATCCCTATGTCTAAAGCCAATTTAGAGACCACTCCATCTACCTAGTCCTATCTGACAAGGCCTAGAAGGGTTCCATATGTCTCAAAGGCTAATATTTTTTGAGGTATTATAATGTTTAAACATACTGTAAAACTTGGTATCGGGGAGTCTGGAGCTAAAGTTCAGAAAAAGCCATATAGTGTAGGGCAGGGGTCAGCAAAGTTTTTCTGGAAAGAGCTAGATGGTAAATAGTACAGGTTTACAGGTCATGTGGTCTCTGCTGCACCTATTCGACTCTCCTGTTGTGTAAAAGCAGCTACAGATAGTATGTAAACAAATGGTCCCGGCTGTGTGTCAATAAAACTTTATTTACAAAAGCACATGGCAGGCCAGATTTGGCCATGGGCTGTGGTTTGCTGCTCCCTGGTATAGAGTTTTATCCTGCTCTCTATTAGCATTCTCTGCTTTTCCCTATCGGATGCTAGAGCACAGAGAGTGTATCAGTTTACGGCAGGAGGAGCCCTGATGGGCCTAATGTGAGTTGAAGTTAGAGTAAGCGGAATCCAGGAGAAGAGGGGCAAGATACTCGGAGTCCGGGTGAGATGGTGGTTGTCAGCAGAAGGAAGAGTAGGAGCAGGAGGGGAGGAGCTAGGCCTGCTTATTGGCAGAGCACCTGAATATAGATGCTGAGGTCGAGGTGAGCTGTAGTGGGAAGACATCTGGTTCCTTGAGCTGCCTAGAGCCCTAAACAATCTCAGTCTTCTGGGCTCCATGCAGCCCACTTCTACTATGGTTTCTGCTCTTTTTGGCTATCCCTGAGGTCTCCTGGGATTTCTGTCTCCTTTATTGCATCTATATTATTATAAACTCCCAAATCTCTGCTCTCTCCAAAAGTTCTCCTATAATAACCCTGCCTCGTGATACTGTCCCAGACTCATAGCATTCAGAATTAATTAGCCCTCCTCTATGTTTCTCTGGTCTGGCTATAAATTCCATAATAGTGCAAGTTATAGTTATGGCTTCCTCATTGCTCTGTTGTGAGATTTTCAAGTGTAGGTTCTATTTTACATTCCCAGTGGATAGTTGGGGAAAAAATGTTTATCAAAGAAAGAAATACATAGGTACAAGAAGGAGTTAACTCAAAGCATCTCAATCTAGTGCCATCTTGCATGGCTTTCCAATTGTTTTGTTTACAATGTCTTCTTTCTCAGGAGGTTATACTGGTTGTAGTATACAACGTACGGTTGCATTATACTGTGGGTAGTATATTGTAAGTAGTATAGTCACAAATGGCAGAATTTCCATAATCAATCCAGGCTATAAGGGGGATTTGTTGATTCCTGTAACCACAGCAAGGGGAGGCCGAGTGGCCTCAGGGACAACTGGGAATGGGGAAAAGACAAGGGACAGGACTTTGTCCTTCATCTTGGTTTCTGTCCACGTGCCAGCTTTCACACCTTCTATCTTTATGCCAGGGAGGAACTGCCTTTTTTTTTTTTTTTTCCCTGAGGTCTGATTCAGAAAGTCTTAGGGAAGCATTGGCCTACCACATACCCAACCTGTGATCAGAGAGGCAAGTTTTCATCATTGGTAACTCCTCGTAAAATATCAGGGGCATGGGGTGGGAGGAAGACACCCTGAAGGAAGGAGTGTACATTTCTTAGAAGCCAGGAGGAGGTGTGCCAGGCAGACAGAATGAGAGACACCACATCAGTGTCTGCCCTTCCTCAGTGTTTGATCCTGAACTGGGTAGAAACTCACATGGACAGATATGAGCCATTTTCCTCCCGAAGTACCACCGCTCATCTCTCGTTCAGTTGCTCTCCAGACTGGGATTGCCAAAAACCTTTTCCAGAGTAAATGCAGCCCCTTCACACTGATGGGTTAAGGACCCACCTTTTTCACAGACGTTATAGGATAGAAATGCTGCCATCGACTCTGCTCTTCCTTTCAAGTCCTTAGGTGTTGAAGAAATGAGTCCCAACCATTCACCATCCATTGAAACACATATCTGTCCAGCATTAGTTTTTTATTTTTTTGTCTTTTTCCTTTTTTAATTATGAAATGCTTCAAACATACAAAGTGATATAATGAGTAGTATAATGAACACCCTTGAAACTGCTACTCAACTAAAGTATAACAATACAAATAGAGTTCGTGAACCCTCTCCAATAGTGTTTTCTTTCCTTCCCATCACCCAGAAGCAGTAACTATCTTGAATTTGGCAGCACTACTTTTTAAATTAATTTTTTTAGAGCAGTTATATGTTCACAGCAAAATCGAGTAGAAAGTGCAGAGTTGCCATCCAGCTTTTCATAGGCTATAGCATGATCAGCTTCTGTTGAAGTCAGCTCATTTGTTCTACCCAGCAACTCTGTGAGGTAGGGATGTGTTCTCATCTGCTCTTTTCAGATAAGAAGAAGGCCTAGAAAGGTAAAGGGGCTTGACCAAGACCTCGGGGTTTTTGAGGGGCCAATCTGGGATGTTACTGTCATTTTTGTTGGACACTTTCAAAGGGCAGAAGGTTCCAAGGCAGGAAGGGCTGACTCTTTGATGGTAGAATTCTCCACACCCATATTCGATGCAGAGAGAAATAACATAGATCTCGAAAGGTTTTCAAAACCCTGAACTCAGCAAACAGCCAGATTGTTTGCCCAAATCCATTCAAGTCGTCAACCTTGAGCCACCACGATGTCCCTGGAAGCGAGTCTGACAATTCAGTTAAGTGGTGGGGATCTGCTGTGTGGCCCCCTCTGAAACACAGATTTGGATACTCTGACCCCCCCCATGCTCATTTCATTTGCACTGAACAACAAAGTCTCTGGAGGGAAAGGTGCCAGGGACAGTGGGAGGTGGCTGGCAGGGCTCCCCAGATGCCCCCAGGTGGTCTCTTCCAGGACTAGTTCTCATGCTTGAAGGAATCTCATGGCTCAGCCCATGAGGCCCGCAGGGCTACACTACCAGTTTCTTCTTTCCTTGGCTTCAGTGCCTCCCAGCCCTGGTCTCTTGGGATTAGGGTGTATATGACTGGGAAGTGGAGACTGGGGCAAGGGAGGGGGCAGTCGAGTGGAGTGGGTGGCTGGTAATATTTTCCAGGTCTTTCTAAAACGTCTGCCTTCCCTTAATGGACACAGAAGTGAGCCAGCCAACTGACTGTTCCGACTGCAAGATTGGTTACTGCTTACATCATCTGAGCAGCCAGACTGGGGATGGGGTGCAGGTGAGGTGGGGAGAAACTGAGCAGGGATCAACTCAGCCCTGAGTGAATTGACAGACGAAGGTGGTGGTGATCAGGTGACCTTTTTCCCGAGCACGGGGCTTAGAGAGTTGGAGAGGAGCCAGGTAGTCACATTAGCGCCTGCATGAGGTGCTTGGTAGCTGCCCCACCCTTTACCAGCATTTTAGTTCCATTTCATTCCACTCTATGCAACTCCATCTTAAGAGGTTTGATTGAGAATCGAATATCCCAGGAATACGTTAGTGAAGAAGTGATATCGAGACAACTAGGATGAACCAGGCTCTAGGTACTCCCTTTCCAGTGAGGGACAGGGATACAAATCGGTTAGTCTGTGCTGTGTGATAAACCACCCTCAAAGTTAGTGGTTTCTGACACCAGTCCTTTAGTGCTGCTTCCGAGTCTAATAAGTGGCTGGGCAGTTCTGCTGAATCGGACTGAGCTCTGTGGCTGGTGGGCCAGCCGGCTGGTCAGTGATGGCCTGGACAGCTACAGCCCTTCTCCACATGCCCTCTTATCCTCTCCTGGGCTAAGTTGGGCTTGTTCATGTTCGGGGCAGGCTTCCAAGGAAATAGGAGGCAGCATGCAAAGCCTCTGGAGGTCCAGGCTTGGAACATATGTGAAGTTGTTTCTGGCCACATTCTACTGACCAAAGCAAATTACAAGTCCAGCCTGGATTGAGGGGGTGGGGGAAGGGACTCCACCTCTTGATGGGGGAAGCGGCAGAGAATTGGAGACGTTTTCGTCCTCTACCTTAGACACATGCGCCGTTATTATGGATGGAAGACTTATAACGCTCTATTATTGCTCTTATCACAAACTGCTAGGACGGAGGAGTATATTCTGATAGTGGTGGGTGGGGTAGGAAGGAGTTTGGAGAAAAGTTCACAGAGAAGAGAACCTTGAAGGACGAATAGTATTTCAACAAGAGCAGAAATACACATCCATTTCGCTTCCTTTTGTATTGTTTCTCTTGCCAAAATACGGAACCTGGACCCACCAGCTACCACCACTGGTCTGATTGCAAGGATTCCCTCAGTGACCTGGGGTTGGGGGGTGGGTATCATCTCTGCCCCCTGCATCTGGAGACAAGAAAGGCTCCAGAAAGCCCTGCTGGTAATTACAAAAAGGGAGATTCCTTGCCTCATGTTTTTGCCAAATTGTTGCATTTCTCTCCTATCTCTCATCTCTTCTTGAGTTCTGTCCCTATTTCTCTATCTTTCTCCCACTGTGATTTCTGATGGGATGGGTCACTGGAAGTCAACAAGGAAAAGATAAATAAGAATTGCTTTCATTCCATTGCCAATGGAAAACAAATAAATTTGTTTCTCTTCTTTTGTGGTGGGATCATGCAGACTGTCCTTGCACTAGCACGTAAAGAGCTTCACCCAGTGCCGGGGGCAGAGTAGGTGGGTTGGTAAGTGGGTGAGGGCAGCAGTAGCAGTTGCTGTAACTAATATACCTAATGAGTCTTTGGAGCAGAAACATTATCTGAGCCGACCTCTCCTGCCTTAGCAGAATTGCTGGCATGCTTGACCAGTATGATCATTAAGAACAAACAAATAAACAACTTTGTGTTTGAGCAAATGCTTGGGGAACTCCCTTCCACTAAGACAAAATAAATAAATAAATAAATCACACAGGGAATCTGTCTGGGGCTGATCATCGTCTGGTGAAGTCCTTGGACATCACTTCCTGCTTCAGGACGATCCCCCACCCCACAGTCACCCTAGCACCAGCTAGAAAAGACAAGAGTAATCCTGAGGGTGCAGGCTCTTTTCTTTTCTTCTTTTTTGGTGGTACGCGGGCTTCTCACTGTTGTCGCCTCTCCTGTTGCGGAGCACAGGCTCCGGACACGCAGGCTCAGTGGCCGTGGCTCACGGGCCTAGCCACTCCACTGCATGTGGGATCTTCCCGGACCGGGGCACGAACCCCGTGTCCCCTGAATCGGCAGGCGGACTCTCAACAACTGCATCACCAGGGAAGCCCAGGCTCTTTTCTTATGTTCCCAATCGCTGTGGCCAGGACTACTTCTGCAAAGAGAGGGGTGATGCCCTCTAATCCTGGCTTGTCTATTCTCTGCCTCTGCCCTGCCTTTGAAGTTCCCAGGGGCCTTGTGTTTTCTTAGGTACTGATAATGGAGGGGGCTGGGTCTTTGGTGGGACTTCACTTTGTTCCCAGTCTGGAAGATGTGGCCAAGGGTGGGGTGCAAGATGGGAGCCGAGGCAGCCCTGGCTACCTCTGTTCACACATGGGTGTCAGATCTCCTTCTTCAGAGTTCTTCATGACACCAGCAATGTCTAAATCTGAAATGTTTGGTTGCAAAGAGCAGAAATGTAACTCCAGTGAGCTTAGACAAATGAGACATCTATTCCAGAACTGGGCAGGACACTGAAGTGCTCATAGAAATAACGGAAGAGCTACAGAAATGGAAACCGGGCAGGACCCTGTGGGGCTTCTGGGCACGGAAGCCTTTCCGTCCCCGTTTCTTGTTTGTAGGGAATAGACCCCAGACTCCATGACCTTCCCTAGTTCCAAAGGACAGATTTGAACAGTTGCTAATCAGGGAAGGGAGGGGATGCAGAGATAAGGGAGGTGCAGCCAAGAAACAATAGTGCAGCCTTGGGGCAGGGTCCTGGTTCCCACTCAAGGGATACACATAACAATATCTTTGAGCTCTTTACAGAACTAAGACCCCCAACAAATGGAAGATGTCAGCATTCTTCATTCCAGAGAAGACGACCTGAGGCCAGACTAAAGGAACCAGAGAAGCACATCAAGAGATTACCTGAGACCAGATTAAAAGGGTGCAGGCCCTGCACACACCCTAATCTTATCAGCAACACTGCCCTTGAAACATTGCTATAAAACTCCTCTCCAAATCCTCCCAGGTTGGAACACAGTTTCGAGGCATGAGCCTTCTGTGTCCCCCTTTGCCTGGCAAGGCAGTAAAGCTATTCTTTTCTACTTCACCCAAAACTCTGTCTCTAAAATTTGATTTGGCACCAGTGCACAGAGGCTGAGTTTTCGGCGTCAAAATCAGGACCCGTCTTCATCACTGTTTGCCCATCTCTGCTTCTCTCTGACCGTTAGTTAATTGTGACCAGTTCCCAGAGGCTTTCTTCTCTTGGTAAGTACGTGACCACCAGCAGTCCCCACTTAGCAAATTCTGCAGAAAGAGGGTGACTTTTTTTTCCCCTGTAGTATTCTTAGTTCAATCTTAGGGAAGAGTTATAAGTTTCCCTACTTGGTTTATATGTCACTGTTGCCTGAACATGGGCACTAGGCTTCATGGGCCCTCAGACATTTCCCTATCCCTCTATGTAGGGCTTTGGGTCCTGGCGCCAGAAGAAAGATGATAAGAGTGTTTGCTGAACAGATCACGACCAATAAGTGCAACCACAAGCACAGGACTTTAGGAGATACACTCTTTCCATAGTTGGCAGAACCCATCAAAGTCTTTGCTGTCTACTCTTCCTTTGAGGGACTAATTGGTGTAACCTAATAATTGTTGTTCTGTCCCCCATTGGCAGTGGTTGGTTTAGGCCCAAGCATGTGATGTAATTCTGGCCAAAGCAGTATAAGGAGACACCAAGTGGAAGACTTCAGAGAAATGTTCCTGTTCTAAAGAAGGGTAATCTCTTTCACTGGCCACTATCCCATCTGCAGAGGATGCCTGGAGCTATTGGACCAGAATGCAGCTATGAGGACCCAGTCAAGATGGAGGCTGAGATGCTGAGGAAGACAGAGCAGCATGGAGTCAGGTCCTTGAGGACCTGGTTGAGCCAGAGAGGCAACTAACCCGGGAACCACCCTCCCCAAGGGCATATTGTTTATGAGAATACATTTTCCCTCTTGTTTACGCCAGTGGTTTTCAAAGTACAGTCCCTGGACTAGGAGCATCAGTATCCCTTGGGAACTTGTCAAAAATGCAAATTCTTGGGTTTCACCCAGACCTATGCAATCAGAACTTCTGGGGGTGGGGGGTTTTAAGGGCCCTCCAGGTGGTTCTGGTACATGCGAAACCTTGAGAACCACCATTTAAGCCATTTGGAGCAGAATGGAGGTGGAGAGGTGTTATTCTGTTTACTCTCAGCCAAAATATTCTAACTGCCTTCATCAGATAGCCTTCATCAGAGAGCGGGTCTGGGAAGGACGTAGGATCATCCTAAATGCACCCTCGTATTTCACACCTGGGACTGGGTGTAGGGAGGAAGCATAAGCGAGAGTGTTGTCTTTCTGCTGTGACGCTGCTCCTGGAGTCTGGCTCCCTCCTCTTTTGGAGCCTTTAATCGCATCGTTTGTTATTGCCATCGTAAGACATCCTTACTTCCCCTTACTTTGCTATGGGGGCTGCATGGAGTGAGTCACACAGACTCTTTCCCTGATGACTTTAATCTCAAGACGCCTGCATCAGTCAGGGTCCTGGCAGGAACCAAATGGCTCGAAGCGGGAAGTCAGAAGAGAGTTGAATAAAGGGACTGTTTCTAAGTGTGACAAGGACAAAGGGAGCTCAACCAGAGACAGTGTAAGGTCCCAGAGCTAGTGACAGCATCACTACCCTCAGGCCGATAACGGAAGGAGAGAGCACAGTGGCTAGAACACAGAGAGGGTAGCTGTCATGGGCTGAGTGGTGGCCCCCCCAAAGATACATCCACATCCTAATCCCTGGAACCTGTGCCCGTTACTTTATTTGGAAAAAGAGTCTTTATGAATCTATGTAAGGGTTTTGAGATGAGGAGATTATCCTGGCTTATCCATGGGGTCCTAAATCCAATGATGTGTCCTTATATAGGAAGGGCAGAGGCAGATCAAGACAGACAGCAGAGGAGAAGACAGAGCGCGGAGGAGGCGGTGTGGCCACAGAGACAGAGACGCGTGATGGGGCCACGCGTCCAGGGGGCCTGACAGTGCTGGAGGCTGAGAGGCAGGGCAAAGAGCCTCCCTGGAGCATCCCCAGGGAGCGGGGCCCTGCCAACGCGCCGGTTCCAGACTTCTGACCTCCAGAACTGTGAAAGAGAGTTTCTGTTGTTTTACACTACCAAGTTTAGAGTGATTTGTTACAGCAGCCCCAGGAAATGAAAACAGTTGCTCTATGGAGAGGACTGCATTGCTTCTTCTGCAGAGAAGCTGGGTCAACCTGAGAGAGTGAGGCAAGGAGAGAGCTGAGGCTGGTCTCTCACTTTTTTCATTCCCTTTGACCTCCAGATGGTGCCTCCCACCGGCCTAATCCAGCTGAAAACCATAACGCATGAGACCCCTTGATATGGTCCATCGGGGTCGGGCCCCCGAGACTCAGAGCAGGGTGGAGAAGGCTGGAGAGAGGATCTGGAGGGGCAGAGGAAGCCGCCCAGCACAGACACAACTACGGTCAAAGCACAACTAAATCATAACCTCTGAACAGACCTGGAGGGATAAGGTCCAAACACGTACATGAGACAAATGTGGCAAGAATTCGTGCTTGGTGAGGTTAGAGAACAGCAACAACAACATTCATCTGGAAAAAGTGGCCAGAAGAAGTGGAAATTCTAGTGATGTTTAAGTAGTGGGACAGAGAACGCTGGATGCCCTGTGGGTGAAGTGGTGATACTTAGAAGATAGCTAGAGATGATAGTGGGTTAAGAGTATGGAAGGTGTGTTGAACAGCAGGTGCTTAAGAGGAGTGGGGAACAGGATGGGGAGACGGAGGGATTGGGGAACTACTATGTTACCTAATGGAGGATTTTGATATTTTCATAAATTTCCAGCATTGTGGTTTAATCAACAGTAGGGTCACTGTTATCCCATTTAGGGCCCTAACCATCCCTTCTATTGACAGGTGAGGACAACCCCTTAAGACCTAGCCTCAAAGCCCCAGGGAGTTCTGCTTCCCAGAAAGGTGGCAGAGTGTCTGTGCCATTTGGATGAGGGGGCCCAGGGCTCAGAGGATAGACCCACAGCATGTCCTGGGTTCATCTGCCCAGAAGGAAGTTGCTAGGCAGGGTCTGGGGACAGGGCTGGGCTGGATCCATCACAGCCACTGCCCTCTGTGGCCCCAGGTCATGTCTTTTGTGTTCTCTGTGCCTCAGTACCACAGGAAGAATGAGGCTAGCTCTATCTTGAAGAGACTTTGGAAAGAACAAATAATGGTCAATAAACCAAGGGAAATAAATAACAACCAGTGATTTACCAAACTACACAAAATTATCTAATTACAAAACAAGAAAGAAAAACAAAAGGCTAGGGAGGGGAGCGAGGAAACATCACATGGGGGCTACAGAGGGATTAAAGGAATCCAGATTTTTTTTTTTTTTTTTTTTTTTTTTTTTGTG
>NW_021146511.1:20929-25000 GCF_002837175.3 Physeter macrocephalus
TTTGTGGTACGCGGGCCTCTCACTGCTGTGGCCTCTCCCGTTGCGGAGCACGGGCTCCGGACGCGCAGGCTCAGCCGCCATGGCTCACGGGCCCAGCCGCTCCGCGGCATGTGGGATCTTCCCGGACCGGGGCACGAACCCGTGTCCCCTGCATCGGCAGGCGGATTCTCAACCACTGCGCCACCAGGGAAGCCCAGGAATCCAGATTTATGAGCAGGAGAGAAAACTGGCACTCCCTCTCCCACTTCTTAACAAAGTTTGCTTCCCTCCTGTGGATGCTCAGAGAGAGAGGGCTGTCTATATGGCTCCTTTGCTCAGACTGGTGAGGATTTGGTCTGAGGAATTGTTTTCAAGCCTGTGAACCGTTTGGCAGGCTCTGGTCTGTGATATCTCCTTATGCACCGAGTAAGACACAAGCTACAACAACAACAACATACAAATTTGTCGGTCACTTGCCAAATGCCCCTGAGTCAGAGGGGAGGGTATCTGACCCCTGGAAGGTCCTGCAGCCTGCGGAGTCGTTCTTGTATGGCGCATGTTTCATTGTGTGCAGAGACTATTTCTAAAATATACAGAGAACCAGAGGATTCATAGTAGCTTGCATTTGGAGTGTGTGTGTGTGTGTGTGTGTGTGTGAGCGTGTGCGTGTCACTGAATGTATCTGTGAGCCTGTGTGTGATGCTGGGCCAGCAGAGGTGGACACACTTCCATGCACGAGCCAGGGCCCTGGACTGGCAGCCTGGGGATGTACGTGTGGGCGTGAGGGTGAGCTGACCTGGAGTCCAGTCCCAGGGCCTCTGGGGGCCTGTCGCCTGCAGGGCTCATTATAGAGGAGACCAGGTGCTTGGAGTGTCCCCAGAGCAATCCAGAGTGCAGTCATGAGTTTGAAAAATATTCCTGCGAGAGATATAAATAAAGACTCCAAGCCCAAAGCCATGGTTTAAGAAAGCCATCCTTAAACACAGGATAATTTATAGCCGCAGCTCTCCTGTCCTGAGAATGACTCAGCTCTCCTAGCCCAACCAGGCCCAGCCTGCTCCAGTAACCTTTGGGTTTGGCTGAAAGGGAAGTGCTGAAGAGAGAGAGCTCTAAGGAATCCGGTGAGCTAACCACCCGGCTACCAGGCTGTCCCTGCTCTGTTCCCCTCCTTTCTTCCTTTTGGGAAAACTCCAGCCACACAGGGATGATCAGACCCTGGAGGCAGAGAAACAGGACGCTTGGGTATTCCCAGCTGGCTGGCCCCTGGAAAGCCTCTGAGACAGATGCCCGTCTACCTCTGGGATCCGGTGGGTTCTGGTACCCACACAATGGGCCAGTCTTCCTCTGGGAGGCGTGGTCTCAACATAGGCCCGAGTAGAACTGGAGAGTTATTCTCAGTCATAGAGACTCCTGAGCCCCACAGAAAGAATAGAAATGAGAGTACTTTTCCCTTTTATTAAAAAAATACCTTACCCAAGTCAAGTGCCAAAAATGGGCTGAGAAGAGGGGCAGATAAGCTTCATCACGGTGGTAAATGTGTGAGGGAACGGTCAGACCGAACAGGGTTAGTTTCTAATTCTCTCTCCCCCGCACCGCCAGCCCCCCTTCCTTCATGATATTTTTAGCAGACTCTTCAGCCAACCTCGTGGAAAGAGACAAATGCAAGTACAGAGAGTGCTTATCAAAACCCATGGATGTTTCTTTTTCTCTTTCTTCTTTTTCCCTTAAAAATCTTCCAGGAGTGGGGGAAAGGACTGGAAGTACTTGAAGGTCTTTTTAGCCCCACGCCTCACCCCGGCTTGGATCTCGAGAACATTTCAATGTCAAGGCCAAGTGCCTGACTGTCCAAGTGTAGAAAAAGAAAAACCTCCACGCTGGACTATTTTAAAAATAGTTAAGCTCTTTGATTAAATGGCTAAACAGCCCTTGAATCAAGTGTTCTCTTCTCTAGCAGAGGATTTTGTGTAATTGGCCTAATTTTAACCTAGGTCACCACGTATCAGGAATGTAATCCTTGCTGAATAGAGGAACAACTCCTTAAATCTGTAACTAGGTGTCTTCTTGTCTTCTTTCAACATACATTTAATAAGTCATTCTGTGTGTGTGTGTGTGTGTGTGTGTGTGTGTTTCTTCGGATGTGTGTCTGCAAAGGGGGTTGTTAAAGATCTAAGTGAGGAGGAGCTGGGGTGTGATGTGAGGTGAAGCCTAGAGCATCCTGTACCTCAGGGTAGGGTGGTCAAGGGGTCTGACCTCTGAACAGGGCAGAAACCTTGGTTCCCATCTCTGCTGTGTGCAGGACATATTTCTAAAATATTGTCCAGGAGGGGAGGCACTAGGCTGGCCCCTGGGTATTTATTGCTGTACCTAGTGTTTATACGTAGTCCATAAGGTTTTCTTTATTTTGTGTATGATCAATAACCACTTTTAAAGAGAAGGAAATTTCTTCTTCCAAGAAGGAATTTTCAAGTCAGCTAACTTAAAACACACGTACACACACACACCCACCCCTCCCCCCAAATCCACACACACTGACTTTATAAATGATAGAAAGCAGAGGACCTTGGTAGCTGCAGAACTAAAACCACGCAATTCTGGCCTGGCCTGGCCTGGTCACGTTGGAAATGCAAGGAGCCTCCTTCCGATGCTGTAGCTCAGTCTTTTGAAGTCTGTCCTCTGTCCACTGCCTCCTCTTCTTTCTGATTTCTCCCTTTGGGAGTTTTTTTTGCATCATCCCCCAGTTTCTAAAGGCCCCCTGCTCTTTTTGTTTTTTATTGGAGTATAGTTGCTTTACAATGTTGTATTAGTTTCTGCTGTCCTATGAAGTGAGTTAGCTATATGTACACATATATCCCCTCCCTCTTGGACCTGCCTCCCAGCCCCGCCATCCCACAGATCTAGGTCATCACAGAGCACCGAGCTGAGCTCCCCGTGCTATGCTATACCGCAGGTTCCCACTAGCTATCTATTTTACACACGGTAGTGTACACATGTCAACCTTAATCTCCCAATTTGTCCCACTCTCCCCTTCCCCTCCTGTGTCCACATGTCCATTCTCTACGTCTGTGTCTGTATTCCTGCCCTGGAAATAGGTTGATCTGTACCATCTTTCTAGATTCCACACACATGCTTTCATATACGGTATTTGTTTTTCTCTCTTTTAGTCACCTGTCTTTTCACATTATCAAAATAAGTGAGGCTGCCGTGATTGATAAGTGTGGACTGATCGGCACATACGGATCGATCAACACATACAGATTGATTAGACACTTCTAGATTGATTAGACGCCCGAAGAGCAGCAACCCAGCCCTCTCATACTGACTGAGAATTAATCGAATATAATAATTGTTAAGGAAGAGCTGGAGAGAAATTCCACAAGCCCACCCGATAGGAACCTGGAGGTGGCACCGAGGTGGGGTCAGGCCAATCTTCCTGCCCTTTGCTATCTGGTCACTCTGCTTGGATTAACGCTAGTGTGTATTTGGTTAGGCTGTCGGTGGTTTCTTCTACTCTCTTTGGAATAATCCACACACCTGGCTGGGCTCCCCGGATGTCATCTGCTTTCTGAAGGTCTCAGCCACCAGGCAGAATAGCCCAGCGGTCTTTGGTTCTGAAGGTTAGGGGGAGGCCCTTTGGTAAGAAGACCAGCCTTGGATTTCTGGTTTCTCTTCCAGAGACAGAGAGGCCCCTTTGGTTGGGTTTGCAGAGTTAACCCTGGAGGCTCACCCTGTGCACACACTCTGATCATCTGCAGCTCTTGGTGAAACACTTCAAAGATACAGGACCTGTCTTGGGTGCAACAGGGGTCTCCTAGAGCCAAAAAGATACAAACCTTCAGTCCCACGGGTTAAGGTTGGAAAGAAGACAAGTATACATGCGTATCTGTTGCTCAAAGGAAAGGGACCGTGCGTGTCCCTCATACAGCGATGGGATGGCCTTTGGCCAAAAGCAGCACAATTCTGATCTGACGGACTCGTAAAATGGGCTGCTCATGTGAATCGCGGCCCATGCCGAGGTCATGGGAGCGTACACATGACTACCCTGGGAAAGGAGGATCTGTAGGCTCTGGAGAGAATTCAGAGGAGTGCAGACAG
>NW_021146512.1:0-25000 GCF_002837175.3 Physeter macrocephalus
TAGCCCGCAGCTCCTACAGGACTGGGATCTCTCCTCAGCTGGGCTCATCCACTTCCTGAGGGACGAAGTCCTGGGTTCAGCCGGGCCATAGGGGTGGACAGAGGCCTTGTTTAGAGCTATACATACTGGAGAGAACTTGGGCAAATCACTTCATTCTTGGGGGCTCCAGTGTTCTCACCTATCAAATGGGAGGAAACTTCTCCCCACTCCTTGTCCCCAGCCCAGAGGGAGTCTCCAAATACCCAGAAGTCAGCCTTCAGAGGTGTCCTTTCCTCCACCAAATATATCTGGGTCTGACCTTGACTCTCGCCTTCACCACTCTGTCCCCGGATCAAGCTGCCAGCGTCTCTCACCTGGGCTCCCTGCAGCCTCCCTGCCCCCCACCTCCAGTCTACTCTGGAGCCAAAGGGATCTTGTACAGCATAAGGCAGTTTGTGTCACTTTTCTGCTCCGGCCCCTCCGACAGCTCCCCCATTTCCTTACCCAGGGCTAAAGTGCCCTCAGGCTCTGGTCCTGCTGACCTAGTCCAGATCCAGTGGCCAGCCCTCCACACCGTCACTCTCCCACCGCACATGGCAGGAAGGTAAACCTCTTCCGGGCTCCACAAACTATCAGCTTTTTCTCTGAACTATCTCTGAACCTTAGCACACGCCTGGATCGCTCTTCCTCCCCATCTTCAAACAGCCGGCTCCTCCTGTTCCGTCAGTTCTCAGCCTACAATCTCCATCCCTTGGAGAGGCCTGCCCTGGCCGCCCCATCTGCAGAAGGCTGCCTCTGCAATGCCCAAACCACAGCAACATTGGTTACCTTCATTGCGTGGATCACAATGGTAATTCATTAATTTATTTGATTGCTGATTTATTGTCTGTGTCACCCACAAGGCTTTGTCCTCTTCACTGCTGTTTCCCCAGTGTCTGAGAGTGCCTGGCACATAATAGGTGCTCAAGAAATATTTGTTGACTGAACTAATGAACAAACAGCTAGGGGTTACTGTGTGTGGTACCCCATGAAGGCCTTGATGGGTGTAAGGGGAGGTTTTGGGTTTTGTTTTGTTCATTTTTTGTTTGCAAATAATCAACAGCATTTTAAAATTTATTTAACTATAGTTGATTTACAATATTGTGTTAGTTTCAGGTGTACAGCTTTAGATTCTTTTCCATTCTAGGTTACTACAAGACATTGAATATAGTTCCTTGTGCTATAGAGTAAATCCTTGTTGCTTATCTATTTTATGTATAATAATTAATCCCACACTCCTAATTTATCCCTCCCCCTCCCCTTTCCCCTTTTTTCTATGTCTATGAGTCTGTTTCTGTTTCGTAAATAAGTTGATTTGTATTACTTTTTTAGATTTCACATATAAGTGACATCATATAATATTTGTCTTTCTCTGCCTGACTTACTTTACTTAGTATGATAATCCCGAGGTCCATACATGTTGCTTCAAATGGCAATATTTCATTCTGTTTATGGCTGAGTAATATATATATATATATATATATACACATATATATATATACACACATACATATATATACACATACATACCACATCTTTTTTATCCATTCCTCTGTTGGTGGACACTTAGGTTGTTTCCATGTCTTGGCTACTGTAAATAGTGCTGCTATGAACATTGGTGTGCACGTATCTTTTCAAATTAGAGTTTACGTCTTTTCTGGATATATGTCCAGGAGTGGGATTGCTGGATCATATGGTAACTCTACTTTTAGTTTTTTAAGGAACCTCCAGACTGTTTTCCATAGTGGCTGCACTAATTTACATTCCCACCAGCAGTGGAGGAGGGTTAGGGGAGGTTATTTATAAATAACCCAAAACAGACCTACAAATAACTATTCACCTTAAGCCAGGTTCTCTGCAGCTTGGCCTCTGTCCAACCCAAGACCCCAACTCTGCAGACCCTTCCTCGTCCTCTCCCACGGTTCATCCCGAGATGAACACACCCCACTCCACTCAGCCACACTGGTCAAGGACTGGTCAAACCACGAGCAAAGCATGTTTTTAAGACAGCATAGGACAAATTGCCACCCTGACTTCAATTGGTGGGAATGAGATTAGTTCTGTGCACAGATTTACCACCCCCTCAAATGCCACTGTGCTGAAGAAACGGCCCTGCAGTCTGAGCCTCCGTGGCCTCAGTTTGTAAAATGGAGATAATTCCACCCCACTCACAAGGTTGTGAGGCTAAGATGCCCAAATGTATGAAGAGATCCCCCCCATGTTGCCTGGAGCATGGCAGCCCTCCAGACCACGTTAGTCTCTCTCCAGTCCCACCCCCTCCTCTTTCCCTTGCCAATCTTTGAATCAGGGAAATTGTGGAATGCAGACTGTGTCTCTCAGTGTTCGGAACCAATTACCAGGCTTCCCTGGGTGCCTGCCTACCTCTCGGGGCCATCAAGTGTCTTAATTAATTGTGATCTGAAAGGGTTTGATGTTCCAGGAGTGAGGGAAAAGGTGTGAGGGAACCCAGACTAGTTTAAGGAACATTAATTATTTAATAGACATTATTCGTAGAAAATTGGGACTAACAGTCAAATGCAAATTTAAGGTTGGGAGCGTTATGATTATTTTGACCGTAAATCCCATTCTCTCGTGCCCATTATCAAGAAGAGGCTATAGGTCTAGCAGAAGAAAGAGAAGGTTCTAGTCTGAGCTCTGCCATGGATTTGCTGTGTGACTTCAGGCGGGTCACTGCCCCTCTCTGAGCCTCAGTTTCATCATCTGTCAGAGTCTGTACTAGATGGTCTCTCAGGTGCCTAAGCACTGACTCTCTCTGGAAGAGACAAACACCACTGGAGCCAGATCATCTCAGGGTAGTTCAGAAATACGCCATCCTGGGCCCATTTCCAAGGTTCTCATTCACTGGGTCTGGGATGGGCCCCAAAGTCTAACAAAGCTTGGAGTTAACCTTTCTCCAGAGGTCTGTGGGCCATACTCTGAAGAGAGCTGGCTGTAACTTTGGGACATCCAGGGAGGACCCCTCAGAGAGGATTTGGACATGAATGAGATCCATTTTTATTAGCTGCCTACATGCTGAGAGGGCATGTTAAACAATTTTCGAGTGGATTCGCCCAGTCCTTGATTTTCCTCTTCATTAAAGTTCATGTGGTTAATTCTGAGGTCAAAAACATGAAATCTTTCTCTTGTAAGTATCTCCTAATCAGTTCACTACAGTGACTCCCCAAAAAGAAGCCATAATTCTTGTCCACGGGAACTGAAGATGAAACACACACAGATAAGCTCTCTGAAGAGAATATACATATATGTATTTCCTGAACACACAGAGGAGA
This sequence comes from Physeter macrocephalus, assembly GCF_002837175.3. Taxonomy (NCBI): domain Eukaryota; kingdom Metazoa; phylum Chordata; class Mammalia; order Artiodactyla; family Physeteridae; genus Physeter; species Physeter macrocephalus. The sequence continues at coordinate 3,309 of NW_021146512.1, forward strand.
AGCTTGAATCTGAAACCCTGGGAAGTAATCCACCCACCCACCCACCCATCTATCTATTCATTCACCCATCCATCTATCCATCCATCCAAGAAATACCCATCCATCCATCCACCCATCCATCCCCCCATCCATCCATCTATCGATCCAACCAAGAAATGCTTATTGAGGACCTACTATGTCCCAGCCACTGGGGATACAGGTGGTAAGCCATACAACTTTGTCTCTACCAGGGATACGGATGTTAATTAAGTAAACAAACTAACTAATTAAAAATTGTGAAAAATGCTATGAAGGAAACACATAGGTCTCTGAAACAGAGAATGGCAGGAGAAGAAGAAGCCTACCTTGGATGAGTAATCAAGGGAGACTTCTCTGAAGAGGTGACATTAAACGTGATATCTGAAGGATGAGAAGGCACAATGAAAAGTCTTTCAGGTAAAAAAAACAGTCAGTGCAAAGACTGTGATCATGAACTGCTTGGGAACCTGAAACATTCCTTAGTCCAACTCCCTTCCCAAATGGTCAAATGATCTTCTAGCTACCACTTACATGCTTTAGGTGATGGGGAACTCACTGCCTCTAGGAACTGCCCTCCCCACCCATTGTTGAGGACTTTGATAGGTCAAAGTTATTTTTCATATGAACCCCATAACATCCGATAACGTAAGGTCCAAGTTACAACCTTAAGGCCACTCAAGTTACTCTAAGCTGATCCACAAGACAGCTTTGGACAGCTGGAAACAACAACGATGCCCCCAAGTAAACCCCCTCTTTGCCTGATGTGCCTCTCTAGTTCCTTCAGTGGTGCCCCACAGGCCATCCTAGATGCTTTCCATGGCATCTGCTCTAATGCTGCATGTTTACCTTATTCTGCAAGCAGAGAACAGTGAGGTCTGACCAGAATTACAACAAGTAGGACTCTCACCTCCTTTATTCTGAGTGTTATACCTCTATTAATGCAGCCCAGGGCACCGAAATCTTTTCTCCTTCCTTCACACTGAGAGAGCAGTGATCATTACCCAGAGGAAAATCTGGCTTGTGTTGTTTTTTTTTTTTTTGATCCCTTCAAGCTCCAGTTACCCCTGCCCATGCAGAGCTCAGCTGACCCTGTGATCAGTGCTTGGCCAGAAACCTTTATGCCTGACTACTCCCTTATTTCTGTGCTCTTGTAAAAAGAAAAAAAAATCCAAAGATGGCAGAAGTCATGTCTGTGTTTCTCTGAACAGTATACCTGGAACCTGGAACAGTACCTGGAACAGAGTAGGTTCTCAATAAGTATCAGGTGAATGGCTGGCTGCTGAGTGAATGAACAACCAGCCAACCAGGCCTCTGATCCTGACTGCTTCTTACCAACTGGGGACAGTGTCTCGGCCCCCATGAGCCTCCGTTTCTTGACCTGCAGATGGGTTTCCCAGTTCTATGCATAAATAGCAGTGTGTGGATAGAGCTGGTGACAACGCCTGGCACACAGAGTTCTGGAGAGAGACTGTCTCCTGGAGCCCTGACCTGGCCCTCTGTAGGCCCCCCCAGCCAGGCATCAAGGCGCCTTGTGGGTGCTGAGCGGGGATCTCTGGGTCCTGGGGCTCAGAGATGAACTGTAGCTAACATTTATTGAGTGCTCAGCATGTGCTCGGCACATGGGTTTACTCATTATTGCATCCTGACAACAGGATGATGGGCCCAGCTTATATCCCCAGTTTACAGGTGATGAAATGGAGACACAAAGAGAGGAAGTTTAACAGCCAGGAAGAGGCAGAGCTGGGTTTCAGTTCTAGATACCTTCAGGCTCCAAATGCCCTGCAACCTCTTTGATCACCATGCCCTGGGGCCTGAGGGTGCATCTTCCTCCCTAAATGCTGAATAAGAGAGCAGGTGCCGAAGGCCCCCGGCCTGCAGGGCTTGCTGGAGCTGACAGCACCACCATCCACCGCAGGTTTGAGCACAGATAGCATGAAAGGGCCTTGTGGAGAGGTTTGGAAAAGGTGTTTGAGGGATCTGATGATACCCTGTGTCTTGAACAATTTTGTGCATTTATCAAATGCTTACTATGCGCCCGACTGTTAAATGACTTGTCAAACTACAAGCATTTTCTCACCTATCCTCAGAGCAGGCATATGAGAGAAGCATTTTTTGCCCTCAATTTACAGGTAAGAAAACTGAGGCTCCAAGAGCTAGAGATTTCCATGCTTGCTGCATCTTTCTACCCCCTGCACCCAGAACATGCAGCATCACTTTGGCCTAGGACACTTTCCCCAGCCTCTGTCAGAGGCCTGGAGAGGAGGAGGGTTTGTGGGGAGGAGGGAGAGAGACTGTGGTGAAGGTCTGACAATGTGAGGTAGAGGAGGAGGGGACAATGGGGAGGTATGACATTAGACAGATGGACTGTTTGGCCCTCGGCCATGAGAACCCCCAGGCAGGTTAGTTAGCCTTCCTGAGCCTCAAGATCTTCCTAAGGAAAGCAGAGAAAACACTAACAACTCCTCATTATGGGACAAATTATGAAAAAAATGTAGCAAAGTCCTAGGCAGATAATAGGAACTCAGTAATTTTAGGGAGATGATGGGGGGTGAAGAACAGGTATTGGGTGGGGCAAGGAGGACAGTGAGAGCAGCATCCACCAGTGTAGACGTGACAACAGTGGTGCAGGGGAAACCTGGGCACCGCCCTTAGGGCTGAACTCCCCTTCTCCTTTCTCGTGTCTCTACCACACCTCATGTCCATGCCACACTGCGAGAAAGATCCCAATCACACCATCTGTGCTAGAATCCTCACTACTACAGCAATAGCCCCACTGTTAGAATTCTTCCTAGGTTGGTAACCCCACTGGGCTGAGTTCCCCTATTTTAGGAATGTCCACTTAGCCTAGGAGCTCAATGAACACACTGAATGAACTTAAAAATGAAGGGCTTCCCTGGTGGCACAGTGATTGAAAATCCGCCTGTTGATGCAGGGGACATGGGTTCGTGTCCCAGTCTGGGAAGATCCCACATGCCGCGGAGTGGCTAGGCCCGTGAGCCATGGCCGCTGAGCCTGTGCGTCCGGAGCCTGTGCTCCGCAACGGGAGAGGCCACAGCGGTGAGAGGCCCGCGTACCACAAAAAAAAAAAAAAAAAAAAAAAGAAGCATGTCTTCAAAAATTTAAACATAGAATTACCATTTGATCAAATTACCATTTGATCCAGCAATTCCACTTCTGGGTATGTACCCAAAAGAATTGAAAGCAAGGTCTCAAAGAGATATTTGTACACTCACGTTCATAGCAGCATTATTCACAAAAGCCAAAAGGTAGAAGCAACCCAAGTGTTCCCCCGTACCACAAAAAAAAAAAAAAAAAAAAAAAAAAGAAGCATGTCTTCAAAAATTTAAACATAGAATTACCATTTGATCAAATTACCATTTGATCCAGCAATTCCACTTCTGGGTATGTACCCAAAAGAATTGAAAGCAAGGTCTCAAAGAGATATTTGTACACTCACGTTCATAGCAGCATTATTCACAAAAGCCAAAAGGTAGAAGCAACCCAAGTGTTCGTTGATAGATGAATGGACAAGTAAAATATGAAATATATATATATATATATATATATATATATATAAAAGGAATGGAATTCTGACACTTGCTACAAATGGATGAACCTGGAGAACATTACGCTAAGTGAAATAAGCCAGTCATAAAAGACAAATACTGTATGATTTTGCTTACATGGGGACCTAGAGCAGTCAGATTCACAGAGTCAGAAGTAGGATGGTGGTTGCCACAGCTGAGAGGAGGGGGGAATAGAGAATTATTATTGTTAATAGGTACAGAGTTTCAGTTTTGCAAGATGAAAAGAGTTCTGAAGATCGGTTGCACGACAATGTGAATGTATTTAACAATTTTGAACTGTACACTTAAAGATAGTTAACATGGTAAATTTCATGCTGTGTGTATTTTATCACAAAAATTCATCCTTAAAAAGGAATGGAATTCTGACACTTGCTACAAATGGATGAACCTGGAGAACATTACGCTAAGTGAAATAAGCCAGTCATAAAAGACAAATACTGTATGATTTTGCTTACATGGGGACCTAGAGCAGTCAGATTCACAGAGTCAGAAGTAGGATGGTGGTTGCCACAGCTGAGAGGAGGGGGGAATAGAGAATTATTATTGTTAATAGGTACAGAGTTTCAGTTTTGCAAGATGAAAAGAGTTCTGAAGATCGGTTGCACGACAATGTGAATGTATTTAACAATTTTGAACTGTACACTTAAAGATAGTTAACATGGTAAATTTCATGCTGTGTGTATTTTATCACAGTTTTTTAAAAAATGAAGCATGGCTTTACCTAGAGGCAGGGGCATGGACTGTTTGACATAGAGTTTCCACAATCAAATGAAAATATAAGAGCCCACAATTCCAGAGTCAGATGTGCCTTTTATTCACAATCAGAAATGAGAAGAGGGTTCATTAGATATCTAATGATTGATTTTAAAATTCTTATTGAAAGGCCTGATAATCTATATTCAGAATCAGCTTGCCCTGCAATTAACTAAAAACCCCTTATGACAGGAATTCATACATAATCGCTATCAGTGGAGTCAACTTGTAAGAATATTCCAAGCATTTAATTGACTTTTAAAAGAATAGCTACAGCAAGTTAATTAAATATGAAGTCAAGGAATGTGTTAATTGATATTTAATAAGGATGTCAGTTGATGTCTAACTAGCCAATACATCTCTTAAAATATGTCAATTAGATGCCTAAAGATCCTTTCCAAAAGGGATCAAGAACTGAAAGCACTGAGGATATAATTGGTTAATTTTTTTTTAATTACAGATTGCACCCCTCCCTGCTGATTTTGCCTGGATCATAGAGCCATTTATAGGCTGCTTTGCCTGGTCTCCAGAGTGTCTTTATCTACAGATCCATAAAGCCACAGCTGGCTTTTGTTGGGCCCTTGTGCAACATCTGTATAAAAATGGGACCTAGAGAGGGTGAGTGAAGTTCTCCATCAGGTCAGGCTGGGGCTTTGCCCCCACTCAGCATGGCTGATTTTAGATGGTCAGGTCCAAAGGCCCCTATACAGAGCCCATGCACGGAGCACGCACCCTGCCTGACCACCCCACCCCTGCCCTGCCCTAAGACTCTTCTTCTACCTGGATGCTACCACACCTGAGACCCACACAGGCCAAGATGCTTCCTTCCTGTCTGCTCCCTGGTCACAGTAAGAAATTTAATCAGGAGAGCCCTTGTAAATTTGGAACCGATAGCAGAAGCTCTTATGCTTCCCAAATATCCCTACCAAACAATATCAATGATAACACTAGCTTTATCCATTCTCTCACTTATCCAGCATTCACTGCGTGCCAACTGTGTGCCAGGAAGTCTGCCACAAGCTGGGGACCCAGGCATGGGCCCAGACCTCATGGATCTCACAGTCCAGTGTGGAAGAACTAATAAAAAAGATTCAGAGGTCACTAGGATCACGTTCATGAGATATTTGTCATGGGGTGGAAGCCCATGATGGGCTTGACCTGCTCTGGGTGGTCGAGAAAGGTGTCCAGCAGGAGTGATGTTGGAGCTGAGGCTGAAAGATGAGTCAGTGGTGGCCAGCTGAGCGGATGGGGAGAAGGATAAAAGAACATTCCAGACCCTGAGATGAGAGGATGTATGGAGTGTCAGTTGGAGGTAAAGACCTGCAGGCCTTGAAGTCCATCTGTAAGATCTGAATGTTGGTCCAGTTACCCACTGCTGCATACTAAACCCCCCTAGACAACTGCCATTTTATTATGCTCATGCTTTCTCTGGGTCAGGAATTCAAACAGGGAACAACAAGGATGGCTTGTCTCTGTTCTTCAGTGTCTGGGGCCTCAGCTGGGAAGACATGAATGGCTACGGGTGACTCGGTGGCTGAAGTTGAGGGGATCTAGAACCATCTAGAAACTTCTTCACTCACTGACTTCTAGGCTGGAATGACTCAAAGGCTGGGCTCAGCTGTGACCTTCAACCAAAGCACTGATATGTGGGCTCTGAATGGCTTGGGCTTCTTCACGGCATGATAGCCTCATGATGATCAAAGCATCTTACATAAAATTGGTGCAGCCACTATGGAAGAAGGTATGGAGGTTCCTTAAAAAACTAAGACTAGAGCTGCCATGTGATCCAGCAATCCTACTCTTAGGCATATATCTGGAGAAAAACTCTAATTTGAAAAGATACATGCACCCCAATGTTCACAGCAGCACTATTTACAATAGCCAAGACATGGAAACAACCTAAATATCCATCGGCAGATGAACAGATATAAAGAAGACATGGTATATATACACAATGGAATACTACTCAGCCATAAAAAAGGAATGAAAGGTAAGAACTGAAGCCATGGCCACAGTAGATGATGTCACCTAGGACCAAGCCTTGAACCACGCCAACTTGTAGAGGTCAAGTAAAGCAAGAATAGTGAAGGGAACAGTCAGAGAGACAAGAGGAAAACCAGAGAAAGGTGGGGTCATAGAAGCCAAGGGCAAGGGAATTTTCAAGATGGAGGGAGTGGTTAGTTCTGTCGGAGGCCACTGAGAGATCACGAAAGATGAGGGTCCTTCTTAAGAAGGGGTACTAGAATTTGAACATAGATGGCCAGATGCCAAACTCTGAGTTCTTCCTCACTTCCTTATGACAGGGCCCTCATGAATTATGAGCACTGTACATCTCTCCTCAAAATCTCAGTGGGATTAGTTCCGAATCCTGGCAAAAGTGATTCTAAAGTTCATCTAGGAAAATCAACCATGGAAGTAGGCCTGAAACGTTTTGTAAAAGAAGAGAACTCAGAGAGAGGGAGAAAGATGAGAAAACTGAATGCAGTGCCCAAAGGTCCTCTATAGTAGTGCTCCGAATCTCACTTGTGCCTCACTGTACATCAGCTGCCAGGATGAAGACACAGTGTGATGCAGAGAGCAGGCAGCTTGAGACAATGGCCTGGCTGAGCAAGTCCCCTCACCTCCATGACTCTCTGCTTCCCTGCAATTCTAGGACTGTAGGATCTTGAGGTCCCACTGACCCCATTGCAGGAAAATCAAGTGAGACAGCATCTAGAAGAACCGTTATGGTGGCCCATGAATCACCATGAGATGCTACCTGTCCTCACAGACAGTTAAACAAACCGATGGTGTCACAAGGGAGGGCTGATAAAGTTGCCATGTGATCTCAGAGGAGAAGGACAGAGGCCCAACAGCCATGCAGTCATAAGCATGACTTTCAGAATGACAGGTCAGGCTTCAAGTTCTGGACCTTGCTAGCCGGATGCCCTCAAGTGGGTTTCTCAGTATCTCAGAAGGAAGCTGGAAAATACATGTTAAGTCAGTTTGTCACACCCCTTAGGCTACAGAGGTTAGAGGGATAATTAAAGAGAGGCTTCACCTTGCCCAATATCAATTGATGATCCCAAAATGGGGGCAAAGAGCCAGCACTTAGGATCAATCAGCAAAGAACTGGCCCCTCTTTCATCTAGAAGGGAAAACCATCAGCAGCTCCAACGGCTGTTGTTGGAGATGCTTATTCAGTTACCAATAACAACAGTTGCCATGGAGATGGTCTAGCCTGCCAGCCTGGAACGACTCTCAGGCCAGGGCAGGAGTAGCCACATACACACCCTTTCCAAACTAAAGAGGCAACTTGAGCCCCAGCTCTTCTCCAATTACCTGGTTGCGGATTTCTTCCACTTTATTTTTCCCTCTGCTTCCTGCCGGAAGGTGCAACTATTTGAAAATCAACTGGGATATTGGCAAAGGCAGGGGAAGTCTCATGGCTGTGCAATTGCAAAATCTTTGTAAAGTCACAGGACAGCTTATTTGGGCGCGGGGGGTGGGGGTTTCCTGAAGGCAACAGAAGGTGTGTGAAGCAGCTACGGATGTTGGGGCTGCCGCAGGATCTGTGCAATGCAGGACTGCTTTGGGAACTCCTGGAGGTCTGTGTTGGGGTGCGCCTCCTCAGAGAGGGCCAGGGGCAGATGGGGCTGTCTCTAGAGGTGGTGGCTGGATGGGCAGCTGAGACCGTGCACCTGGAGAAATGGCAATGCTCACATTCAAAGAGGACCTCAGGGGCTTCCCTGGTGGCGCAGTGGTTAAGAATCCGCCTGCCAACGCAGGGGACAGGGGTTCGAGCCCTGGTCCGGGAAGATCCCACATGCCGTGGAGCAACTAAGCCCGTGAGCCACAACTACTGAGCCCATGTGCCACAATTACTGAAGTCCACGCACCTAGAGCCCATGCTCCACAACAAGAGAAGCCACCGCAATGAGAAGCCCGCACACCACAATGAAGAGTAGCCCCGGCTTGCTGCAGCTAGAGAAAGCCCGGGAGCAGCAACAAAGACCCAACGCAGCCAAAAATAAATAAATAAAATAAACAAATAAATAAATAAAGAGGACCTAAGTTCTCCAAGTCCTCGAATGTTGCTCTTGGAGGAAAGGAGGCCAAATCAGAAATAATATGAATGTTAGTGGGAAGAGGAACCAGAAACCAGCAATCTTCACAACAAAGAAATCAAAATCCCAGAGGAGATGGGGCTTACCCACAGTTACCCTAATCTCATGCCCAGGAATCTCAACTTCCCATCTGGTTCTTCCCATCACAGCATAAATTGGGTTGTTCCTGGAAGGTTACTCAATGAGAGCAGAGCTTTCTAACAATGAGAGTGCCATCCATGGACTGGCTGTCTGCTGAGGTAGGTAGTGAGTTCCCTGTCATGAGAGGGGTACAAGCAGAGGTCAGGCAGGGTTTGGGTAGGGTATTTCAGAGATGATTTCTGGGAGGCAGTCAGGATTACATGACCTTGGAGCCCTGTCATCTCTGGGCGCCATGATTCTATAGTGAGTGGAGATGTCCCTGGCTCCAGCTGGAGCAGACCATACCAAACCCCACTACCCTGGGTTCTTCAGCTGTTTCTTCACTCCCAGGGCTGGACCACAGAATGGAGAGTGCAAATGCTTTCTCAGCTCATGCACCAAGAAATTACCCAGAATTGCTTCACACAGCAGCAGCCAGCTCAGCTCTCTGTCCAACAGCTGGTACAAGGCCTGGCCAAGATGACTTCTTAAAGATCTCCTGAAAGAGCACCCACATGTGAGAGATGGAAACAGGGAGGAAAACCAGTGCCTTCCCCCAAAGTCCCAGTGGAAAAAAGAAGCAGGCAGGCAGCAGCCCCAATAGCTCTCATGGTCCAAAGTCAAATTTAGGAGACTGTGTAATAAAGATCTGACCTGGGCACCATCCTAGGTGTCATGTCATCAGCTCACAGAGACACAAAACTGGGAAATTTTCCTAACGTCCCTGAGGCCTGCTTCCCTCAAATGAACAACCAGATACTCATACATGCTAATAAAGCAGATTTGTAATGATGACTAAGAAGGCAAGGCAGAAAGCAACCAACACAATGTCGCTAATAATTGATGGTTACCGATTTGCTCCAAAATGATGCAGTGGGGTGAGGGGGGGGCACAGGAGGAAGAAGAGATAAAACAAGACTGACCCTGAGTTGATAATCAAAGCTGAGGTCTGCAAAGTCAAGCACTACACTGTCATTTGTCTTTCTCCCTCTCCCCTCACGAGCCGACCATGGAGTTTTCCAGAGGCTGCACGGCATGTGATAGGACAACAGATTAAACACCGAAGCAGGTCTGAGAATCCAGCTGCCTATTAAGTCAGACATTTAAAAACTTTGCAAAATGTAGGGCTTCCTTGGTGGCGCAGTGGTTAAGAATCCGCCTGCTAATGCAGGGGACACGGGTTCGAGCCTTGGTCCAGGAAGATCCCACATGCCGCGGAGCAACTAAGCCCGTGCGCCACAACTACCGAAGCCTGTGCGCCTAGAGCCCGCGCTCCGCAACAAGAAAAGCCACTGCAATGAGAAGCCCGCGCACCACCACGAAGAGTAGACCCTGTTCGGCGCTACTAGAGAAAGCCTGCCTGCAGCAATGAAGACCTAATGCAGCCAAAAATAAATAAATAAATAAAATTTTTAAAAAAAAATTTGCAAACTGTGAAACAATGACTCTCTTCTCACTAATTTTTGTTGGAAAAAATATAGTTAAATTTTTACATACTATATAGTTAATTTTTTACTCTATAGTTTTGTGGGGTTTTTTGCGGTACACGGGCCTCTCACTGCTGTGGCTTCTCCCGTTGCGGAGCACAGGCTCTGGACGCGCAGGCTCAGTGGCCATGGCTCACGGACCCAGCCGCTCCGTGGCATGTGGGATCTTCCCGGACCAGGGCACGAACCCATGTCCCCTGCGTCGGCAGGCGGAGTTTCAACCACTGCGCCACCAGGGAAGCCCTACTATATAGTTTTATATACTATATTTTTTACTATATAGCTAATATAGTTAATTTTTATTTAAAAGTTATTTAACAGCCATTAGGATGGCTATCATCAAAAAAAAAAAAAACAACCTTCAACAAAAAGCAACAGGTGTTGGCATGGATGTGGAAAAACTGGGACCCTTGCGCAGTTGCATGTGGGAATGTAAAATGCCACAGCCGCCGTGGAAAACAGTATGGTGGCTCCCTAAGAAAATTAAACATGGAATTACCATTTGATCCAGCAATTCCACTTCTGGGTATATACACGAAAGAACTGAAAGCAGGGTCTCAAAGAGATATTTTGTGCACCCATGTTCATAGAAGCATTATTCACAATAGCCAAATAGTGAAAACAGCCCAAATATCTGTAGGTGGTTGAATGAATAAACAACCTGTGATATATACATACAATGGAATATTATTCAGCCTTAAAAAGGAAGTTCTGATATATGCTACAACATGGATGAAACTTGAGGACATTATGCTAAATGAAATAAGCCAGACCAAAAAAGACAAATACTTTATGATTCCACTCATAGGGGGTACTCTAGTCATATTCATAGACACAGAAAGTACAATGGTGGTTCCCAGGAGTTGGGGGAGGGGGAAAAAGGATTTGTTGCTTACTGGGTAGAGAGTTTCAGTTTGGGATGATGAAAAAGTTCCAGAAATGGACAGTGGTGATGGTTGCACAACAATGTGAATATACTTAATGCCACTGAACTATACTTTTAAAAATGATTAAAATGGTAAATTTTGGGGCTTCCCTGGTGGCGCAGTGGTTGAGAGTCCGCCTGCCGATGCAGGGGACACGGGTTCGTGCCCCGGTCCGGGAGGATCCCACGTGCCGCGGAGCGGCTGGGCCCGTGAGCCATGGCCGCTGAGCCTGCGCTTCCGGAGCCTGTGCTCCGCAACGGGAGAGGCCACAACAGTGAGAGGCCCGCATACCGAAAAAAAAAAAAAAAAAAAGGTAAATTTTATGTTATGTATATTTTACCACAACAAAAAATAACATAAAATCCAATTGCTAATGCATAACTGTCATCTAAAAGCTTAGAGTAGAAACAAATTATCAAGGACAAAAGTTATTTGTTTTGACATGTAATGGGATTATTGTTATTTTTAGATGATTTAATAAATAAATATTTTTAAATGTCTGAGTTTTAATGTCTAATATGTTAAATATCAATAGAAGCAGCCCACATAAACAAAAGCTCTTGGAGGTCCTCAAAAAATTTTTAAGCATATAAAATATTCCAGAGACTAAAAATTGAGAATGGCTACATGGTATTATTCTTTCTGCTTTGCATGTGTTTAAATTTTTCTGTATTAGAATATTTCTGAGAGTTCCCTGGTGGCCTAGTGGTTAGGATTCTGGGCTTTCACTGCCGTGGCCCAAGTTCAATCCCAGGTCAGGGGACTGAGATTCCCGCAAGCCGCAAGGTGCGGCCAAAAAAAAAACCCTTATTTTTAAAAGAATAGACTATTGTCTTTCCTTCTTTGCTGCTTGGGCAAACTGCTTAACTTTGATGGACCTCAGTATCCTCGTCTGTCAAGGGGGTAGATAATTCCAAAGCGCAATTCTATGAATCAAATCTGACCACGCACAGGCATGGGGGCTGCTGTCCCCACCCGGAGCTTGGGCAGAGACCTGCGCCTCCCTAAGTTGAGGAAGAGGAAGTGTGCTCTTGTATTAATCAGCTCCCATTAATTTTTCAAAGTAGACAACAGTCCACTTACTCATTTCCCATAGAACCTCATCCATAATTGATCCTGAGCTGCACTTATCCAAATAGCTGGAGAAGATGCCCGGGGCATGTGAGGCTCTGGGAGGGTTTTCTGCTGATGAGCTTACCCTCCGAATTAATGACTGTCTTGAGAAGGTCCTCATGTTCGAACTTAAGACATGTTCTAACCTTTCCTTCGATCAAGAGTAACAAGGAAGAGGAGAAAGAAACGACCCCCTAAAGGCTCTGAAGGATTGCTTTGAGGTTATTTCTATATACAGACCAGCTTGAGGAGGTTAGTGGAAGCCAGCCTTGTGGACAACTCAGGTCTATACAGACCCCAGCAAGTTCAGCCTTGAAACTACATCTCAAATTACTTCTACCCTCATGGCCTCTACTTGAGGCCGCACGCCTCTGGCCCCAACCTCCACTCCAAAATAAATGCCAACTGCATTGAAGATTTAAATGTTTTTAAAAAAGAATTAGTTAAAACCCTTAAAGACAGCATATAGTGAACATTTATCAGATAAGACTTTGTGGTTAAACAAAAGAGAAACAAAGCCATCTGGGAGAGCTGGCCTGGCACTCACAGTGAACCCTGGTCTTTTCCTGTTGAACATAAATAAACAATTTCACAAAACACCTACATCAGACAAGGCCACTCAGTGACTAAGAACGGGCAAGATGAAAGCAAGACCACTCTGTAATCACATCTGAACTGCATTCATTTCCTGGGGATGTCGTAACAAGTACCGCAAACTGCAAACTGGGTGGATTAAATAACAGAAAGTTACTGTCTCACAGCTCTGGAGGCTAGAAGCCTGTGATCAGGGTATCTGCAGGGCCATGCTGCCTCTGAAGATGCAAGGGAAGAATCTGTTGCAGGCCTGTCTCCTAGTTTCTGGTAGTTCCTTGGCTTGTGGCAGCATAACTCCAGTGCTCACAAGGTATTCTCCCTGTATGTGTATCTCTCTGTCCAAATTTTCCCTTTTTATGAGGACACCAGTCATATTAGATTAGGGGCCCACTCTACTGACCCCATCTTAACTAATTACATCTGCAATCATGCCATTTCTAAGTAAGGTTATATTCTGAGACACTGGGGGTTAGGACTTCAGCACATGAATCTGTGGGTGAGGGGACACAATTCACCTTGCAACTCATGAACTTAGGCAAAAATAAGGACATTGTCCAAAAGACAAAAATGACCAAACATCCTCTGTGTTCATTTCCTAGGGCTGCTATAATAAATTACCACAAGCTGGATGGCTTTTAAAACAAGAGAAATTTATACTCTCACAGTTCTGGAGGCTGGGATGCTGAAATTAGTCTCACTGGGCCAAAATCAAGGTGCAGGCAGTGCTGTGCTCCCTCCAGAGGCTCTAGGAGAGTCTCCACTCCTTGCCCATTCCAGCTTCTGGTGGCTGCCAGCCTTCCTTGGCTTGCAGCCACATCACTTCCGTCGTCAATGCCAACATCTTCAAATCTCCCTCGGCTATGTCTTCACATTACCTTCTCATGGGGGGTCAGGGCAGGGACAGATACAGAGAGACAGACAGACAGACGATGTGTGTGAACCTTTGCCCCTCTCTTATACAGACACGTGTGATTGTATTTAGGGCCCATCTCAAGATCCTTAATCACATCTGCAAAGACAGTTTCTTCCTATAAGGAATTTTTCCACATAAGGAATTCCAGACTCCAGGGATTAGGATCTGATATATTTGGCAGCCATTAGTCAGCCTACTACGCACCCCATCGTAGCTCATGAGGGTGACTGCTCCTCCCTTACCAATGACAGCTTTAATCTCCATTTGTCCCTCCCACTTTCTAAATAGTATTTATTAAAACATCCAGTCGTAGAAGTACCTCCACTTCCAGTAAGCATCCAATTTGGAGAAAAGCCTTGTTTCCTTGAAATCTTCTCAAAATCACTTGATACAACCCCAAATTCTGTAAGTCCTTTGTGACTCCTCTGAGGAGATGCCTCACCACTTCCCAGGATGTATGGCCTCTCTTGTTGCAATAAGTCAATAAACTCAACTTTATTCAACTACAGGCCTATCCATGGTGGTATTCAGCAGAAGAATATTAACAGTAGCATAGAAATATAAGAGATCTCACAAAGAAGAAAATACTAAGTTTATCTACACAGGTGTGACATCATCAAAAAAATGGCACGGTAAGAATCTCCAAAAAGCCCCTCCTCCATAAAAGCAATGAGAACACTGGCAAGAACGGTCAGAATCAACTACTTCAGAATTCTAGAAATTAACTGAAAGCTTGCCTCAACCTTGGGGGGGAGCATGTTTTTTTCCAAGAAAAACAATGAATCTTGATAAGAACAGTGAGCTTTGTGGCATTTTAACTTGCACCAGTCCCATTCCCTGCTCTCCAGCTCACAAGAGCCTTGAAAAGTAACAGCCCATAATTACAGGGAAAACTAGCAGCCTGGCAGCCACTGAAGTAGTCAGAACAGGGTTGGAGCTTTTGAAAGCTCCATTCTCAGAAAATCGTCATTATTTGATCTGGCTAGCAGTTCCCTGGAAAACCCCACTCCACTTGTAAAGCTCCTCTTTATTTGACCTGGCTCAGAGCTCACCCAGTGTGAAGTCTTTTTCCCCCGGGGCGGCTTTTGTCAAAAACAATAAGCAGCAATTATTTAACACTGTAGCTGCCTGAGGGAGAGAGAAGTTTGGGCAAACAAGTTAAGCTGAGAAATGAGATTCCACAGAGAGTTTTGAAAACAAGGCCATACACAGACATAGAGCTGTGTGCGTGATCAGGAGAGACATGAGAAGGCCCTAAGCTATACCTCTGGCTAACTTTGAGGGTCCAGGAAGTGAAGGCTAAGCCAGAGTTGCAGACGGCTAGGCTGAGTATTGGAAGCACACACCAACATACATACTGAGCCCCTTGGCAAAGACTGGGCAACAGTGGTTCTAGGTGTTTAAGGAAATCTCTGTCCAATCAATACTGACCACTAAGCTGAGAAGAGATGTCAGTGGCCACAAACATCATCAGACTTTATATAATTAGTCCAGGAAGGTCACTAAACAAATAATCACAATAATAATAAGAAACCGCAAAAACAACAAACCCTAAGAAGAAGAGATCCCAGAGTTGTTACATTATGTCATTTAGAATGCTCAATTTCCAACAAAAAGATTATAAGATATACACAGAAACAAGAAAGTATGGCCAATACACAGGAAAAGAAAAGAGTCAATAGAAAGTATCCCTGAGAAAACACAGCTGTTGAACTTACTAGACAAAGCCTTTAAATCAACTCTTTTAAATATATACAGAGAACCAAAGGAAACCACATTTAAGAATTAAAGGAGGAGAAGCCTGAGGTGACATCAGCAAGATGGTGAAATAGGAGATTCCAGCCCTCAAACTCCCACAGAAACATTGATTTTGACAACCATACACAGATGTAAGTACCTCTGTGGGAACCTGGGAGTCCAGTGGAGATTCTAGCACCGTGTTCAAAAAAAAAAAAAAAATCCAAGAAAAGATGCCTCGAAAAGGGTAAGAAGTACAGTTTCCCTTTACCCATGTCACCCCTCTCCCAAAGTGGCATAGCTCAGTGCCAAAAAAGACACCCCTGGGACTTCCCTGGTGGCGCAGTGGTTGAGAATCTGCCTGCTAATGCAGGGGACAAGGGTTCGAGCCCTGGTCTGGGAGGATCCCACATGCCGTCGAGCAACTAGGCCCATGAGCCACAACTACTGAGCCTGCGCGTCTGGAGCCTGTGCTCCGCAACAAGAGAGGCCGTGATAGTGAGAGGCCCGCGCACCGCGATGAAGAGTGGCCCCCGCTTGCCACAACTAGAGAAAGCCCTCGCACAGAAACGAAGACCCAACACAGCAAAAATAAATGAATAAATTAATAAACTCCTACCCCCAACATCTAAAAAAAAAAACCCACATATATATTAAAAAAAAAAAAAAGACAGCAGTACAAGACACATGAAGAATCAAGGAAACAAAACATCACCAAAGGAGCAACATAAAGCTCCAGTGACTGACCCTAAAAAGTAGAGATCTATGAATTTCCTTACAAAGAAGTTTAAATTATCATCTTAAAGAAGTTCAGTGAGCTACAAGAGACCTCAGATACACAACTAAACAAAATCAGGAAAACAATACATGAACAAAATGAGATGTTCAACAAAGAAACTGAACCAGGGAATTTGATCAAAAGCTTCAACAGCAGACTCAGCCAAGCAGAAGAAAGAATCAGTGAACTCAAAGACGCATCATTTGAAACTAGCCAATCAGTGAAACAAAAGGAAAAAAGAATGAGAAAGAGTGAAGAACATCTGCGTGAGCTATAAGACAGCAGCAAGAAAAAAAATATGTGCATTATGTGAATCCCAGAAGGTACAGAGAAAGAGAAAGGGGCAGAAAGATTATCTGAAGAAATAATGACAGAAAACTTCCCAAATCTTTGGAGGCAAATGAACATCCATATCCATAATACCCAAAGAATCCAAAATAGGCTGAATATGAAGAGATCTTCAATGTGACAGATTATAATCAAATTGTCCGAAGTCAAAGATAGAGGGAATTTCTTAAAGCAGCAAGAGAAAAGCCACTCATCACACACAGTGGAACCCCCAAAAGATTATAAGAGGATTTTTTTTTTTTTTTTAAGACTACAGTACCCGGTATTCCCAGGCGGTCTCCCATCCAAGTACTAACCAGGCCCGACCCTGCTTAGCTTCCGAGATCAGACGAGATCAGGCACGTTCAGGGTGGTATGGCCGTAGACCAAGAGGATTTCTTAACAAAACAATGAAGGCCAAAAGATAGTGGGATGATATATTCACAGTGCTGAAAGGAAAAAATAAAAACCTGTCAACAAAGAATACTCTACCCAACAAAGCTGTCCTTCAGAAGTGAATGAGAGAAAAAGACTTTCCTAAACAAATAAAAGCTGAAGGAGTTCATCACAACTAGATCTCCCTTACAAGAAATGCCAAAGGGAATTCTCCAAGTTGAAATGAAGGATGCTAAGTAGCAACATGAAAACATAGGAAAGCATAAAACTTACTGGTAAAGGTAAGTATATAGTAAAATTCAGAATACTCTAATACTGTAATGGTGGTGCATAAATCATTTTTAATGCTAGCATAAAAGTTAAAAGACTAAAGTATTTGAATAACCATAGCTATAATAATTTGTTAATGAGTACATATTATAAAAAGATGTAAATAATGATATCAGTAACATAAAATGAGGGGAGAGCAAAGGTGTAGAATTTTTGTATATGATCAAATTAAGTTGGTATCAGCTTAAAATACACTGTCATATTCCTGATGAACATAAATGCAAAAGTTCTCAACAAAGTACTAGCAAATTGAATTCAACAGATTATTTAAAAGATCAGGGGCTTCCCTGGCAGCACAGTGGTTAAGAATCCACCTGCCAATGCAAGGGACATGGGTTCGAGCCCTGGTCCAGGAAGATTCCACATGTCACGTTGTAACTAAGCCCATGTGCCACAACTACCAAGCCTGTGTTCTAGAGCCTGTGAGCCACAACTACTGAGCCCATGCGCCACAACTACTGAAGCCCATGTGCCTAGAGCCCGTGTTCTGCAACAAGAGAAGCCACCGCAATGAGGAGCCCGCGCACCGCAATGAAGAGTAGCCCCCACTCGCTGCAACTAAAAGAAAGCCCGCGCACGTCAACAAAGACCCAACGCAGCCAAAAATAAAGAAAGAAATAAAGAAATTTATTTAAAATAAATAAATAAAAGATCATACACCATGTTCAAGTGGGATTTATCAATGGGATGCAAGAATAGTTTAATACATATGAATCAATCAATGTGATTCGCCACATCAACAGAATGTAGGATAAAAATCTTATGACCATCCCAATATATGCAGGAAAAACCATCTCACAATATTCAACATCCTTTCATGATAAAAACTCTAAACAAATCAGGTATAGAAAAAATGTACCTTAACATAATAAAGGCCATATATGACAAGCCCACAGCTAAAATCAGTCCATGATGAAAAGCTGAAAGCTTTTCCTCTTAAGATCAGGAAAAAGAAAAGGATGCCCACTGTCACCACTTCTATTTAACATAATACAAGCATAACTTGTTTTATTGTGCTTCACTTTATTGTGCTTTGCATATATTGCATATTTTACAAATTGAAGCTTTGTGGTAACTCTGGATCAAGCAAGTTTATCAGCGCCATTTTTCCAACAGCATTTGCTCACTCCATGTCTCTGTGACACATTTTGGCCATTCTGGCAATATTTTAAACTTTTTCATTATTATTATATTTGTTATGGTGATCTGTGATCAGTGATCTTTGTTGTTACTATTGCAAAAAGATTACAACTTGCTGAAGACTTGGATGATGGTTAGCATTTTTTAGCAATAAAGTATTTTTTAACTAAGGAATGTACATTGTCTTTTTAGACATAATGCACACTTAACAGATTACAGTATAGCATAAATATAACCTTTATATGTGGTTTGGGAACCACAAATTTTTTGTGACTTTTATTGCAATATTCACTTTATTGCGGTGACTTTTATTGCAGTATTCACTTTATTGTGGTGGTCTGGAACCGAACCTGAAATATCTCCAAGTTATGCTTGTACTGGAAGTCCTAGCCAGAGCAATTAGGCAAGAAAAATAAATAAATAAAAGGTATCCCAATTGGAAAGGAAGAAGTAAAATTGAATCTGTTTGCAGATGGCGTAATCGTATATGTAGAACACGCTAAAGACACAACAACCAAAAAAACCTGTTAGAAACTAATAAACAAGGCTAAGATATTAGGTTAAGATTGTAGAGCTTGATCCTGTAAGCCAGCGACTGCCAACCCAACAGAGCATCCAAATTGCCTGGGCTCCAACTTTGTGGACTCTGGTCCAGCTGGTCTGGGTCCCTCAGCTTCTAATGAGAAGTCAAGGTTAAGGACCCAGGCTAGGGCATCAAGAAGAAAGTCAGAAAGATTTTCAAGCAGGGAAGGGACATGATTCCATCTTCTTTTGTTTTTTTTTACTATTTATTTATTTATTTGGCTGCATCAGGTCTTAGTTGCTGCACACGGAATCTTCAGTGCAGCATGCGGGATCTTTTGTTGTGGCACTCAAGGGCTCTTCGTTGTGGCGCATGGGCTTCTCTCTAGTTGTGGTGGGCAGGCTCCAGAGCACTTGGGCTCAGTAGTTTAGGCACGCAGGCACTAGAGCGCAGGCTTAGTTGCCCCGTGGCATGTGGGATCTTAGTTCCCCGACCAGGGATCCAACCCGCATCCACTGCATTGGAAGGTGGATTCTCAACCACCGGACCACCAGGGAAGTCCCCATGATCCCATCTTCAAATCTAACTCTATGCAGGGAATGAGGCCAGATGGAAGCAAGGAGTGAATGGGATGGCAGAAAGGAGGCAAATCAAGAGATCCAGGCTCCCATTGAATGCAGGACAGGAGGGAAACAGTGTTGGGGTTCAGTGATGAGGAAGGTGACTTGTGGTTACAGCATAAATAACTGTGCATACTCGCAGGGGAGAAAGCGCAGAGAGACAGTGGCTTAGCTATTGCTCGTTATAGGCAAGTCCTGATATGGAGAGGAGAAAAAAAATCCAGTTTGTACTATCTTCAAATATCACAGTGTTGACTTAGAACAGCATCTACTGTATCTTGTTTCATTACAACTGCCAAAAGGAAAAAAAAAATTGAATTACCGTACTAATGTTTTCTTTTGGGGTGAAATCTGTGATTCAGGTACATGGATATAAAATACATCATTAGTTGCTTTTAAGCTTGTCTTTAATGATGAAAAAGCATTTCAGGGCATGAGGGAGAGACATAACCAAACAGTTGGCTGGCAGCACTGGGAGCCTCTTGTAAACTATAATGTGACAGTGCAGTTTCTTTCTCCCTCTGAGATGACAGTTAATTCCAGACCAGGAAGCCTGTCAAAAATGCTTAGTTCTGCTCCACTTGAGTTAATTACCGGCCCTCGGGCAGGCTGCCCTCCACTCCTCGGCTAATAGGGCTGGGCCCCAGGTAAAAAATCCATTTGCAAGAATGTTTTCCTTGCTCCAGATCTAATTTATTGAATATCAAATATTTATGTCAATGCAATTAAAGTGACAACATTGCCCTGCCTTCTCCCCTGCCCCCAGTCCTAAGCAAGCCCAGGCTTGCTGACTGAATGCTTTATCCTGTCAACACAGGGTAAAAGTTTTGCTTGCGCTTCTAAAGCAAGAGCTTTGAAACCTCTTCAACCCACAAAGTCACCTGGGATTCTTTATTTGCTTTTGTAGGAGGTCACATGACAGGCTATGGAGCAATGGCTTGGAAGCTGGGGCAGGAGGCAATGAAGAGAGAGAGGGGCCTGACTGTGGTTTCAGTTCCACCAACATCTGCTATGACCCCCTGTGTTCCAGGTACAAGACTAGGCCCTGTGGGTGAGAAAGAGGGAGTACACTTGGTACATATCCCAACAATCTCCTGGCCTGACAGAGGGGACAACTCAGGGCACGTGTAGAAGAGGTGCCAGGAACCAGTCCTATTAATATATCTTGGGTTTGGGGTCTCCAAAGCTTGAAGGCCACCCAAGGTCCCCTCCCATTCAACCACACTTAATTGCAGAAGGTTTCAGATCCAGCCAAGCACATTCCATCTTTCCCAAAACCCTAGTCCAGCAAGAGAACCTCAGACTGTCCAGACTGGAGCTTTGGGGCATTCCCCATTGGGACAGCACCCAGCCACCATCATCACCCCCATGAGCCTCTTGCACCACAAGATAAATAATTTGACATCTGCCCCAAATGGAGGAGTGGCTGGTAAAGATAGGCCAATGAGCAATTTAATGGGTATGTTCCCCCATGTATGCCCTGAAAATGCATGAAAAGGAAATGTATTTGGCTAAAGGAGGACTTTCTCTTTCTTCCCTGAAGAAAGGGAGCTCAGTAAAGCCCAGGCCAGCAGGTAATACTGTGTCTGTGACATATTTGAGCTTGTGCTATGTCCTTTGGCTGGGATCCTTTCAGGGACCTTGGTGTCTACACTCACCTCTCCCTTCCTGCAGTGGAACCAAGGCCTCTCCTTGGGTCTGAACTGGGTTTTGAAGGAGAAACAGGCATGCACAAGGTGAACCACAAGGCTTAGTAGAGGGAACACAGGACATTGTGTTCAAAGAACTGAAAGTAGCTTGATTTTTATTGGAGTTTGAATTGCAAGGGAGCGAGCCCCAAGAATATAAGCATCGAATGAGATAATCTAAGCATGTTAGAAAATATCAGGTCCTGGACAAATGTGAATTACTCCCCATATCACAAAGGTATTGGGGGAACCAAATGATATGTTACATGCATGCCTGCATTACATAAATTGTAGTTGTTATAAGATATTTTGGAAGAAGATGGATTGAGCTTCAACCATGGAGATAGATCAGAAAAATATGTATCTTTCACTTCTTTTGCTCCAACTGTTTCAGAACTGTTTATAAACTGAGAATTTTGATAGTTGTCCTTTTTTTTCAGATGAACATACTGCACCCAACTTTAACATTTACTGTTTAGATATTCTTAGTTTCCTGTCACTGCAACAACCATGCTTTAGATTTGAAGCTTTGTGGT
>NW_021146513.1:0-24014 GCF_002837175.3 Physeter macrocephalus
TCCATTCCCGGCAGGAATTCTCTGGTGGCCCAGCCATGGCGTCTGGCTCGTGGATGGCAGCCTGTTTGTTGCTGAGCTTCACAAGCCCTTCTGGGTCCACAGCTGGGGACGGAGCATGATTCAGCCTCCTCCCAGGCGGCCCCTCAAGACCTTTTTGTCTAAGGAGCAGGGTAGACAGATGCTTCTCATCTTTGGATTGGGACATTAGGGACTGGAGTCTTCCCGGAGGAGGTTATGCTGGAGTGAGGGAAACATTCCTGGTGGGGTTTTTTTTTGGTATCAAAACTAGCAGAAGCTCAATAGGAAGGTCCTGGAGGGTGCCCTCTGCGGTCAGCGGGGGCTGTCTTCTCACACAACCCTGGGGAATTCCCTGGAATAAAGCAGCTCTTGTTGGGAGGGGCTGCCCTGGTCCCAAGATCCTGTGTCCTCAAGGCACCTAACCTACTCACCCTTAGATGTGCTGTCAGGGGACAAGGTGGTTTACTCCCTGCTATATCAATTATGCAAGGAATCAACTCTGGAAAACAGGCCAGGAACAAGAGGAGGCTGTTTCAGTGATACCTAAGGCAGACTTCAGTATCTTAAGGGTGACATGTCATTTGTCCCTGGGGGATGGGACGGCCAGCCTCCTCTTGGCTCCTGAGTCACAGGGAAGTTTTGCTCAGGTAGACTAACTTGGCAAGGAAGAACCCAGAGCCTAGGGGGAGCACAGGGAGGCTCCGCATTCCTGGGGATGCTAACAGAATCCTAGGATATGGGCTGTCTGGAGGGAACCCCAGAATCATTTTCCTACCCCCTCATTTTCTCTTGCTTTGTACAGAGGCTCATAGTTGAAAGGGAAGGGGGTTGTTGAAAGGATGGAGCAGAGCTGCCGAAAATGGGGCAGGGCACCTTGGGAGGCTTTTCATAGCAGCCTGACCCTCGCTACCCCGCTGCTTTTCCTGTCAGATGGTACCTTGTTCACTGTGGCTATCATGGGCCGTCAAGCCCAGAGCAGGACGGGAGGCTGGAGACCTCTGGCCCAGACTTGCTATTTCGGGCACAGGCTAGGTTGACCAACTCATCAGGGTTTGCCCCGGGTGCTCCTGACTTTAACATTGAAAGTCTTGCATCCTGGAAACTCCCTGAGTCCTGAGCAAACCGGGACAGTTGATCACCCTAGGACAGATGGTGTGGTATGCCTCAGCAAGAGCCTCTGGAAGCACAGGGCAGGGGGGTAATGTCCTACCTCCACCGGGAGACCTGGGCAGATTGCTCCCTCTGTCTGTACAATAAGGGCAGGAAAATGCTATGCCTTCTTCCCGAGCTTGAGGGCAGAATCCCTTCATTTTTTTTGTTCTGCCCAGAGTGAGCACACCTAGGGAAGAATCAGCCACATCCATTTTGGACTTTCTAGTGTATTTCCAGAAGCTACTTGGTTCCCTGCTTGGAACCCATCTCCAACATTACACATATCTATCAGAGTAGTTTGGTGCTGTTTAAAATGGTGGGTTTTTCAGGTGAGAAGAGAGACAGTGGGCCTGAGTAGACTACAGGGAGCTTGGCTCCAGAGGGCAGGTGCATACTCAGATGAGGAGCAAATCTGTAATGCAGAAGCCATCTGACAGCTGCTCAGCCAGAGGAAGGCTGTCCTGAGTGACAGAAATGATCATGTCCCTTCACCCTCCTCTGCTCAGCTGCCTTTGGCCCAGCTGCCATGAGGGGAGAAGCAAGAGACAGCTGCACCTTGGGGGCTGAATGCAGGCCTGGAGGAGGGGGACAGAATGCAAGGCAGCTCCTGAGGGAAGCTAAGACTCTGACACTGTAGATGGGAGGACTGGATCAGCCAAAGTCATTTCCTTGGCACACCTACCACAGGCAAAGTCATCTAGCTCCAGGGGTCTCAACAGTGGCTGTTTTGGGGAATTGGGTTCAATAAGTCTGAAACCAAGACCTGTTTTCTAGAGATAGAGTGGTGTCTAGCTGGAGAAGCTGACTCCACAGTTGGTGGCAGCATGGTCATTCCAATGTCACTTTAGACTAAGGCTTTTCCCCCATTCCTCTACACCCATTACACATGCACATGCTAATTCTTTGGAGGGAAGGCATTTGAAATAGTCACAGTTGACAGTTGCTAGTTTGGTGTTGATAATTTCGGTGTTAGCTGAGATAATAGCCGCCATTTATTTTAGTGATTATACCAGCGCTAAGTGTATTGCCTTAGTGAATCTTCACAGCAAACCTATGAGGTAGACTTTTTCTCCCGATTTCACAGATGAAGACACCGAGGCCCAGAGCTTGCTCATCAATGCCTGGAGCGCTCTAGGGAGCATCTTGCCCCGGGGGTTCATATGTGGTGTATAAACCCTTTTTCTGTAGTCACGTATTCCTGGAAGATAACCTCGTGATATTTCAGTAGCACCGGTCTCTGCATTTGAACTGAGAGGCTGGGAGGTCAGCGTGAGCTGGTAAACAGCCAGAATGAAGGGCAGGTTATGGGTCGGCGAAGCCCATAGCCTCGAGGCTTGTCTGTGCTCCAAATCAGAGTGGAAACTAAGCAATGATTCCTCTTGGTCAATCCATATTGATCAGACATGTCTTGGGGGCAGAGGCCTGATCACCCAGGCAGACATCGCATGACATATTCACTGAGTTGAAGTGAGTAGAGGTTAAAACAGAAAACATACTCCCTGTCCTTGAGGGGCTTGTGGTTAATTTGGAGAGAAAAGTATACAGATGGATCACTTGAAAGGAAGTGAACATCAAAGGACAAACAAAGTCCAGGGCAACAAGTCAGCAAAGCTTCCAGCATGGAGGCGCTTGGAGGGTAAACACCAGGGGGAGACAGATTTTGGCTCAGTAAAATGAAGACCTTGTTAACTCACCACCCAAATATTGAAGGGCAGCTGTCAGAGTCAGTGAGTTTTTGGCCATGGAAGATATTCGAGCAGAGGCTGGAAGGTCAAGGGAGGGGGACTTGAAGGGAGTCAGACATGCAGGGGGTAGTGGTATTAGGAGGTGTGTAAGTCCCTTCCATCCCTGAGCCTCCTGTGCCCTGCCCTGCCGCAGAGAGGATGTTGGAAGGGCCCTCTGTCTGGCTTCTATCACGCTGCTGGCTCTGGAACTGTCCCTTGCTGCGGCCGTTCAGCAGGTGCCAGGAAACACTGTGTTCCCTGACCTTGCTGCCCACATCTCATGCCTGCCCCAGGATCGTGGGACACTGGGGAGCAATAAGGGAAGGAGTGAGGCTTAGGGTATTTTGGTTCCTTGCCTCCGCACAGACCTTGCTGGACAGACTGGCTAAGGTTTCCTTGAAAGACACAAGCCAGTGATAGATAGACGTTTGGCTCCACCAGGGCTCTCTGACTGTATCATCACTGACTCAACACCTCTGGGGCAGGGGTACTATTAGCTCTTGCACCACTTAAGGGAAACTGCTACCGAGAGGCAAACGTGGCCTTTGCTAGTCAGGCAGATCTGAAATCCTGATTTCCGGTGGTAATTACTCTTTAGTCTTGACTTTGAACCTGGGCCCTGGCTTGGCCCAAGTGCAGCATCCTTGTTTGCCATCACCGTGCCATATACCCTTCACCCATGGGTGGGCAGGAAAGATCCAGTGGAGGGGGGGGGGCCAGGAGGTTTTCCGTAAAGACCATGTTAGCCTGATCTAAGTAGAGGGGGCCCAGGACTGCAGACTGGGGCCGTGGTTGCTGATATGAGTTTCCCAGAAGAACCACCCTCTGTGCAAGGTATGTGTCGACTCTCCAGACGCTTGGCTTGAATACCCCACCCCAGCAGTGCCCTGGAAATTGTACCCTAGTCAAGGACATCAATGCCTGCTGGGATGTTGAATTTCTTCCTTCCTTCCTTCCTTCCTTTCTTTTCTGCCTGCATGGCTTGCGGGATCTCAGTTCCCCAACCAGGGACTGAACCCAGGCCCCAGCAGTGAAAGCCTGGAATCCTAACCACTAGGCCACCAGGGAACTCCTGGGAGGTTGAATTTCAAGAGAGAACCAGAGCTCCAAGAGCTGAGGGGCACTGAGGCAAGGTTGGCCAGACAACCTGCTGGCTGGAGGTGGCACAGAGCACACAGTGATCAGTGACTCACACGAGGGCTGCTATAGCTCAGCCCTGCTTCTGACCAAGTGTCAGACTCTACCTGTCCCAATATGGAACATGAGAGCTGGAGATGAGGGTAGAACAATCCTCTCTTTCAACGGGGAAAACAGAAGCACAGGGAGGGGAAGGGACTTTCAGGCAGTGAGATAATTGCCAGAGCTGGCATGGGGACTTACTCCCAGGCCAAGTTCTCATGGAGACCCCTGAATTGCTATAGGGCTAGCATGCGGGGTTGTATAGGTAGAGTGACCCAGAGTCTACCTTAGGCTTTTATTTTGCCCAGCCCATGCTTCATGTTGAGCCTGTGACCATCAAGACCACAAGATTCTTGGCTTAGAGAGGAGTTCCATGGTCCCTTCCTCTTTTGGGGCCTCACTTCCTTCAAAGCAAGCTGGCACCAACATGCCTTAGGAAACACAGGGCTCTCTGGGGTCTGGGCAGCAGGTGCCAGAGCAGAGCTGGGATTCCAGCTGCAGCTGAGGATGAGCTGCTAGCTGAGATGTGTTTGTGTCTACACTTGAGCAGCAGCCAGAACTGGGGGAAGGAGGGACATTATGAGTGTGGAAAACAAGGCTTTGTGATAGGGCCTGTCTTCCTTGACATAGGCTTTCTCCCTTGGGCCCAGCACCCACAGTCCAGGCCTTGCAGACTGAAGCATCCAAGAGGTATTCTTTTTTTTTTTTTTAATTTATTTATTTGTTATTTATTTTGGCTGCGCTGGGTCTTAGTTGTGGCACGCAGGATCTTTGTTGTGGCATGCGGATTTCTTAGTTGCAGCATGCGGGCTTCTTAGTTGTGGCATGAGAACTCTTAGTTGCAGCATGCATGTGGGATCTGGTTCCCCAACAAGGGATCGAACCTGGGCTCCCTGCACTTCTTTAAGCAATGACACACCTTCTATCCTCTAGCCTACCATTGCCAAATATTCAATAGCAGCCCCATGTTTCCTGAACCTGATCTCACCTGTGGTACCCAGGCCCCCTCCCTCTCTCTGCTGAGTTTTGACAGATCCCAACCAAGACCACTGGGTCACGGATCAGACTGAAATAGTGTAGGCCGGCCTCTGGCACTTCTACCAATAGAGGGAGGGGGCCATGCCTGTGGCCTCAGTTTTGTCTAAAGTGTATTCAAGCCAGTCAGTCTGCCCTGGAAGAGGACTCTTGGAAGTCAGGGAGGGGCATGCTGCTGGAAACTTCCACAGAAGCCTGACCAGCTTAGACCTGCATTAGCTCAGGAAATCCCCACCAACTCCCCACCCTCTAAGCATCTCTGTTCTCCAAGCTGCTGCTGACCCTTCTGAGCCTCTAATGCCTCTAAAGCTGCTGGGGATTCTGTTCCCACAGCATTTCACCTGCTTGCCCAGCATGGCCTCTCCTGAGGCCCTCACCACCTTCCACAGCCACAGGCAAGGCTTCACTGCCCCGGAAAGGCCACTCAGCCTCTCCCTTCCATTCTTCCAACAGATGATCCCAGGATAATTTATGCAGCAAATCCTCTTTAATCTTTAATCTAGGGTCCTGCACGAAGGGAACCTCCTGTCTCTTCTTCACAGCTTGGCTGGAGGTGGAGATTGTCTGACATTCCACCTTAGGAGGTGTACAGAGGGTATGGACAATCAGTAACTTGGACATCAGCTGGGTTCAATTCCCACAAACCTTGTGGACTCTCCGGGGTAACTGATCGTTTCTCTCCAACCTGTGAGACAAACTCCCCTCTCCTTCCAAAGGTTTCTTCTTCTGGGGATACCAGGTGGGCCCTTCCTTTTTCTTTGGGGACTGGCTCAAGCCCCCACGGTGCTGCGCTGCCTGGGCAGGTCACTCTTTAGGGGCTAAGGAAGAGCCAAGTGACCAGCGAAGCCCTGTCCCGAGCGCCTCTCCGCACCCTGTCTCCGGGGGTCGAGAGCTGCAAAGCCCCACGGCGGGCCTGCCGCCCCTTGCCCAGCCTGCGCCGGCTCCCCGCGCCGCGGAGGTGCAGGCCCCGCCCCGGGGCCGCCCCGCCCCGCCCCCGCCGCCGGGCCCCGCCCCCGGCTGGTCCACTCTCGGGGCAGCGGGCGGGGGCCGGCGGTGTGGCGAGGTCGGCACGCAGCTCCGGCCGCGGGTCGCTCGGGCGCTGTCCAGGCGGAGCCGGCCCGGCCCGGGCTGCAGCCATGGTAAGGCTGGCGGGCGTGGGGCGGGGCCGGGCGCGCAGGGCCCGCCGCTCCCGGGCGGCTTCGCCGAGACCCGCGGCGCCGCAGTCCAGGCTGTGCGGGGCGGGAGGCGCTGTCGCCTGCCGCGGGCACAGGCAGGCTGGCGGACGGCGCTGCGTCGCTGCTCCCAAGTTTCTTCTTCTGATGCGAGCAGACACGGAGTGGGCCCCGGCCACCGGGGTGCTGCCCCGTTCTTGGACGAAGGGGTGGGTCCGTGCTGGGTGGAGAGGGGGCGCCGGCCGAGACGCGCTGGTGGGCTGGGGTGAGTGAGTCAGGCAGGGGCGGAGGTGAGGGTCCCCACCCTTGCCTGGGTCAGCTGTTACCTGGGTGACTCTTCCTCGCCCACCTACCCTGGGCTCAGGGACCAGCACCAACTTCCTTGGAAAACACACACAGGAGGCCCGCAAACACTGCCTGCCTCGCCAAGAGGGATGGTGAGACGCTTGGGCCCTCCCTTCCCACAGCACCATCTGCCCAGGGACCTCGGAGAGAGGGAGGCCCAGCCACCATCCTACCCCGTGGGATCAGCTGTATCCCTCGGCCTCTGAGACAGGAACCATGGGGAATCTTCCTCCTGCTGCATCCTACCCCCTCCCCCCAAGCCAGGTCCCTCTGCAGTGGTGGAGGGTGGAAGGAACTCATTCCTGCCACCTGCCTGTGGTGGGAGGAGAGACAGTAACCCCAGCCAACCACCCTGAAGACCCCCCAGGTAGGAAGTTTTGATGTTTGGCTGTGAGGGTGCAAGCTCTTTTCCTGCCATCATTGCCAGAGCCTGCCACAAACACATTATGCTGAGTGTCAGGGCCTCCAGGCCCTATGCCAGCTTCTCCTCCCAGTCTGGAAGCCCCCTAGCCTTTGCCCTCTGCATTGGGAAGCACAGGCTGTTTACAGCAGGAGGAGATCCGTGACCAGCCTGTGGGGCAGGATGTTGGCTGTGGGCGGCCTCCAGAAAGGAACTCCCTGGGCCCTGTGGAATCAGAAGCTTCCAGGTCTAGAAAGGCCAACCTTTTGGGCTCTTCTCTCTCAAGCTGTGTCCAGGCCGAGGCCCAAGTCTTGGCCAGGAAGTCTTGGTGACACTGTGACCTTCCCCAGAGAGGGGTTTCCTGGGAGAGGCCAAGTGGTGGCTGCCTTTATCCCTGCCCCCATCCTTCTCCTCACATGGGGATGGACAGACTGATTGTACCAGGGATGGAAGCCTGGGGGAGCACTGATTGTTCTTAGTGCCAAGTGTCCCTGGTGCAGGGGCCGAGAGGGGCTTTTTCTGCCACACACTAAGTTCAGTTCAGCTGAGGTCTTGGTGCTTCAACTTGGCTGAGGCCACCCTGTTCCTCTGTATTTAAAGGCACCCCGTCACCACCAGCGTCCTCAGCCTCAGGCCCCTGCCTCAAACCAGCCCAGTCCTTAAGCTGACTGGGTTCATGTCAAGCCAGACTTCTCTATGAGGGTCACTTTGTGGAAGGAGATCAGGCACCCAGCTGCTTCGGAGATCAGTGGGGAGAGCTCCCCAGCCCAGGAGCCCCAGGGGTTTTTAACTGGCATGCAGAAAGAATGACTTGGCTAACATTAATAACCATCCTGTGACTTGAGATGTACCTTCTCTCCCCAGGTTCAAAGCAGCTTGAGGTATCTGTCATCTGGGAGTGCTTTCTTTCCCCAGCCTTCCTGGGAGGCAAGGAAGGGCCATTCACAACTGGACTTTGAGGCCCTGAAATTAAGACACTATTCAAAATCACAAAGGGTATTTCTAGCCAAACCAGAAGCACTGGTCTCCTGACTCCTAGTCAAGTGCTGCATCTGCACACTCCCAGTTACGTCCCTCAATTTGTCTCCCACCTAATCGGCAACTTTGAAGCCTCTGGGATCCCAGCCTCTCCTTGACCTGAACTCAGGCACCTCAGAGACCAAGTGTTAGCAGCTCCCCTGCTGACTCTCTGAAAGTGATGGGGTGATGAAAGTGATACAGGTCCCCATGAGTCAGAGGTCAGGTATCCTAGGATGGAAGGAGTCCCTGCAGCAAAGGCCTCTCTGTGGCTGGGACTCTCTGCAGGGAAATCTAGGGGCAGATTTCTGAAGGCAGTGCGGTTCTCCACTGAGAGAACACAGAGGGACACTGGGAAGAAAAGTGGGGCCATTCCTGAGAGAACATACACCCAGGGGATTATAGGACACCCCACACTACTTCAGCACTGCTTGAAGTTAAGGTGAAAGAGATTGGAAACCTTTGGGACTGGAGTCTCCTGGGTAGCTGCCCCATGTACTGATGGACCAGGTCACCTTGGGGACAGGTCTCAACCCTCTGACAGGCCTCAGGGGTGTCCTTGGGGGTTACACGAGAGGCCAAGTGGATCAAGAGCCTGTGTTGCAGACAGACTTGGGAGGCTGGTGCTGTGCCCATCGGGGTAGGCGGCGGGCAGGCATCATGGAGCAGCCAATCAGAGGAGGAGGGGACTGCAGAAAAAAACGAGTGATCCTGCTGCAGCTGAGCTGTCCTTGGAGGGTGGGAGCCAAGGGAAGGGAGGAGGAGGGGTTGGGGAAGGACATTCCACAGGCTTTTTTGGCCCCTGACAGACACAGGGGGGTCAGAGAGAAAGGGAAAGGAGCAAGTCAGGACGCTGGATTACAACGAGAGCATCAAGACCAGGCTGTTTCTGTGTGTGAGGAACTTTTCTTGGGAGATAAAATTAGACCTAGAGCTTGCTGACAGGGAGTCTGAAGCGTGGGACATGGACCGGTCACTGGGATGGCAAGGCAGTTCTGTCCCTGAGGACAGGACTGAAGCTGGGGTAAGGTGCTGCTCTGGGAGATGGGTGCACCCGCCCTGTCTTCCCCCTGCATTGCCTGGGGTTGGGGCTCAAAGTCAGAAAATGATTTGGTCACTGGCAGAGCCGGGGGCAGGGAAGGACAGAGAGGAGGTGAGGCCCCTCGTGTCCTAACTCCTTGTCTAGAGCCCCTGTGGGCCCCTGTGTGCTGATGAGCAGCTCCCTGGCATGGAGAGTGGTGCTGGGTTCCTGGTGACTCTACTTGAAGATTGCAAGGGCTGGGGGTCTCCATCAGTGCCTTCCTCTCTCCCTTCCTTGCTGCCCTGCTGCTCAGTGCCCCTGGGGAAACCAGGCGGAGTGCAGTCCTCTCTCTCCCAGCCTCAGCCTGACCCCCAGACCGACTGCTGGGTCACTGTGGGGTTGTGCAGAGGGGCAGGATTTCCCCGAATTCCCCAGACCCTTCAGCTGCCACCCCCAGCCCCATCCCTTCTCTGTTGCCATATAATTAATCATCCAAGCTGGGACACTTTTCAGAGTGAAAAGGGGCAATTATGCCAGAACAACAAACATAAACTGGCATGTATGGTCACCCCACCGGCCCCCACAAATACTGTGGGTAAGAAAAAGCCTGTTGGGTCAGGCTTGCCTCAGGACTGTCTCTTCTGGCCGCTTGGCCCCTACCTGCTGGTTCCAGTTTCCATCTAAAAGGCCCCTTTTCCTGTCTAGGCAAACCCTGGAGACTACGGCTATGAGCAGGAATGGGGACTTGAGAGGCGACAGCCTGGAAGTAGCTCTTAGGGGACTTTCCCCTCTAGCCGCCCCGTCTAGTCCCTTCCCTCTGCATAAACCCGGCAGCGTGACTGCATCCCTCAGTTCTTCCCTTTGTAAAACGGGGGCCTGCAGGAAGACCGCGGCCATGTTCTCTGCCCTCACCCTGGCTGGGACTCCACAGTGGTCTGGGGTAGCCCCCACTGGCTTGGCTGATTCCCAGAGGGTGAGTCAGCCTGTGAAGCCGGCCCTTGTCCGTTGTCTGGGGGAGGCACGTGGGTTTTGTGAGGCCGAGCTGAGCCCAGCACCGCCAGGCACTCTGCAAAGGGGGCTGGCCCCAAAGGAGAGAGAGGAAGCTTTAGGGTCTGGAGCTGAGGGTCAGAGTAGGGGGGAGTGGCCTGTCTTCCCAGCTGGAGATGGAGCGGAGCAGGTCTCCACAGAGGAGCCAGCCCCCCGCTGCCTACCACCCGTGCGGTTCACAGTTGAGACCAGACCCCCTCCCACACTGCAGGCTGAAGCCTGTCTCTGGGCACAGGGGGCAAGGGGCAGCTGCGGGTGCTTCCCCCATACATCCCTCACAGTTGGGGGCTGTCAGAAGTGTCCTGCCGTCCTCCCTCACCTGGTCCCTCCCAGCTCCCCTTCACCCACACTCAGCACCCACTGGCAGGTTTCCCCTTCGCTCCTGGGGCCCAGGCTCAGGCTCCGTGTGGCTCAGTGTCTGGAATAAGGGGGGGTCAGGTCAGCTGTACTGAGTTCTGGGCAGTGAGTCCTGGGGAGTGAGCACCTCCAGTAGAGTCTGCACCTCAGTCCCAGAGCTCAGCCACTGCAGTGACAGGAGGCGAAGAGACCCCTGCTGGCTCTTGATTTGCCTGGGGCTGGCAGCTCCCTTCTCCGCCCCCCCTCCTTCCTGCCCCCACCCCAGTCTGTCTGGCTGCACTCTCCTTGAGTCCTGAGCCACATTCTCCTCTCAGCTCGAATGCCTCTGTCTGCTCCCCCTCATTCAGCCTGACTTCCTGGCCTTTGGGGCAGTCCCTGGTCCTGGCTTGGAAGGGCAGCCTCAACAAGCACCCTGTTGAGAGGGAGCCTTGGGACTGGAGCTACTCAGTTCCCCAGAGCAGTTTGCAAGGGCTCTGGGGGCTGCCCAGGGTTGCTGCTGGACGCCAGGGCCTTTCCTGACGTCTTGGACCCTTGGACCAGGGAGGCATGTGAGCAGTTGCGGGAGGGATGGTGAGCACTTCCTCTGGCTTGGCCGCCTGTGCAGTTTCTTTCCCTTGTAACCATAAGTGCTTTCCTTTCTCCCTCTTGCCTTCTCCTGTCTTCCTCCTTCATTCTTCCCTTCCTGCCACCTGCCCGCCTACCCCACCCCACCCCGAACCCTCAGATCAAGCGCTTTCTGGAGGACGCGGATGATGCAGAACTGAACAAGTTCGTGAAGGATTTCCCAGGAAGCGAGACCTACCACCAACCAGAGGCCAAGACCTGGGTGTCCAGGCCCCAAATCCTGGAGCCGAGGCCCCAGGCCTCGGACCTCTGCCAGGATGACCTGGAGTTCAGGCCCCCTTCGTGGCCCCAGCCCTCTGACAGCCAGCAGTACATCTCTGCCTCAGCCCCTCTCAGCCCCTCAGCCCGGCCCCGCAGCCCGTGGGGCAAGCTCGATCCCTATGACTCCTCTGAGGTAGAGCCTCCAGCCCTGCCTTTGCCTTTCAGTGGGCTGGTGCAGGAGGACCCAGGGAGGGAGCAGAGACAGCCCGAGTGTGCGTGTGCGTGTGCGTGCACGCGCGTGCGTGTGTGTGCGTGCATGCATGTGCGTGCTGAGCTGGAGCCCCTCTCTGTCCTGTGTTGGCCCCAACTCTGTGGTGTCACCCCCCAGGTATGTTGGAAACTCACAATATCAGCAGGGACAGGAGCCCAGCCGGTAGCCCCAGATGGGGCCTCAAAGGAGTCTGGCACCGCTCTTTAAGGCTGGCGTTGGGTCCTGGGGTTCTTCTGCCTCTACCCTGATGCAGTCTGCCTTCTCGTCCACCAGGATGACAAGGAGTATGTGGGCTTTGCGACCCTCCCCAATCAAGTCCACCGAAAGTCCGTGAAGAAAGGTTTTGACTTTACCCTCATGGTGGCAGGTAGAGCAGGGGCGGGGCAGGGCAGGGCAGGGCTGGGCAAGAGGTGTCTCAAGTGGGGATGGTCTGTGTGTGGGGAGTGGGTATGGGTAGGGCAGGAGAAAGCCAGGGGCTGTCCCTTTTTGCAAAATAGCTGGGAGACGCGGGTGGCCAAAAGTATGTATATGTTGCAGGGGAGGGGGTGGTGACGAGGTACAAAGAACATTTAACCCTCAGCTTTCTAGTAGTTGCCTTTCTCTGTGTGACCTTGGGCAATCTCCTATCCTCTCTGGGCCGCATCCAAATGAGAAGGCTGGACGAGCTCTTCTCTCTGCTTCCTTCCAGCTCTGCTGTGGTTTAGTTAGTCTCTTCCCAATTAGATAAGAGAGCTGCTGCCCCCGCAAGCCCGCCACCTTGGTCCGGCGGGGTTGCCTCTTGGTTACAGATCTGATTTGGTGCCTCTGTCCTCTCTCCCCTGTCAGGAGAGTCTGGTCTGGGGAAATCCACTCTCGTCAATAGCCTCTTCCTCACTGATCTGTACCGGGACCGGAAACTCCTCAGTGCTGAAGGTGAGGAAAGGAGAGGAGCATGGAGACAGGCAGGCAGAGCTGACTTGGGAAATCGAACTGACTGCAGGCTCTGAGCGATGGGGCCTTCCCCAGCATGCAGGAAGCCGTGGCTTCCTAGAGAGACTGCCGGCATCTCTCTGTAGGCCTATTTGGCCTGGAAGCCCACCAGCCAGCTCCCTAAAGATTTGGGTGCTGAAGCAGGGCAGGGACCAGAATCCTGCTCTTGGAGTGAGTCTCTGACCCCCAAAGGATTCCAGGAATCCGAGAAAAGAGCCCGGGAGCAGAGAAGAGGCTGGGGCCAGAGCCAACAGCCACCGGCATTTCCTGTGTTGGGAAATGTGCTCCTTGCTGGTTCCCAGAGAACAGGCCCCCAGGCAGCCCCCGGGGGCGGGAAGGGGGCAGTGCGGGTGAGGCAGTCTGGGCAGCACTGGCTGGGGTGGGTGGTGTGTCCTGACTGGGCAGGTCCTTGCCCTTGCCCTGGCCTCAGTTTCCCCCTTCTCCAGAGCGGATCATGCAAACAGTGGAGATCACTAAACATGCAGTGGACATAGAAGAGAAGGGTGTGAAGCTGCGGCTCACCATTGTGGACACACCGGGTTTTGGGGATGCGGTCAACAACACAGAGTGGTATGTCTGACCAAGCACAGCCCCTGCCCCGCCCCCCACCAATTCCGTACACGTACACAGGGGCGCACATAGGCACAGACACGCCCACAATTGTCAAGAAGAAGGGGTTTGTGCTCTCGAGCGTGCCACTGCCCTTTACCGGACAGCTGTCTCCTCTGTAAAGTGAGAGGGAAGGCCTTGGAACAGATGATCTCTAATGTTCTGTTGACTTGACCCACAGTTCTAGAATGGGGTTGAGGACACAGATAGGAAAGAAGCGCCTCAAGAAAGCAAACACATGTGAAAACGTGTAGCACAGAGCCTGACATAGAAGTAGGCGGTCGGTAGTTGTCACCCTCCCTCCTTCCATTCCTTTCACCAGCAACATTTTAGGTGCTACAAGCAAGTTATTAAAGGCGTGAGAGTGCGTGGAGGGAGGGGTGAGGGGAGAAATAAGAGGCAAAGGGAGAGCATGGGTGTAACTTTGTTTAAACGCCCGGGACCCTCTAGGCCACCTGCCAAAATAAAAGGTGGCTTGCCAGGCCCCCCGCAATCATCCCTGCCTTTTTTTTCAGGAACTAGAAGGATGCTTAGATAATGGTCAGTCAGACAGACCTGAGTAGATGAGGAGGAGAATGGATGATAAGGACAGGAGAAAAGGTGATGCCTTTGATGAGGGAGTTAGGCAGGGTGGTGCTGAGACACCTAGCCTGAGAGTGCAGATCTCGATGCAGCATTTAGGAACTGCGTGATCTTGAGCAAATGACCACATTCCCGTTTCTTCAACTGAAAAGTGCTGGCCTTACCACCTCACCCAGTTGATCTGAAAAGCAACCCAGAAAGATGCATGTGAATATGCATTAAAAACGTACAGTTTTTACAGGGCTGTGTACATTATACTCATGAATATTAAGATGATAATGTCAGGATCAGTGAAACATAAAAGTGTGGGGTCCCCTGTTCAAAATGATTAAGAATTTCAGCGTGGCCACAGCAGAGAATAAACCAAATGTGGGCCTCTCTGAGCGCAGGGCCCCGGTATGACTGCACGGGTCACACGCCCAGGAAGCTGACCCTGGATAATTGCCTCACAGACTGATCAGACCCTTACGGACCTTTCTGTGCTCTGAACCGCTATCCCCTCCATTTGTGCTTGATCATTACAACACGTGACTTTTGGCTCAGCACATTGGTTCATCTTCAACTTCATGATCTAAGCCTTGAGGGGAGGGCCACTTCTTATATTCTTGCCACACACTGTGCTGGTACATGGTGCATGGTCTCTGTAAATAGTCCTGCTGGATTGAGGTGGTCTCCAGTCATCACCACCCTTCCAGATCGGGGACTGCGTCTCAGCAAACTGGGCTCGCCCTGAAACTCGAGCCCCAACCAGCACCTGCTTCCTACTTTAGCAAGTATCACTCCCTCCTTCAATCAGTCTACTTACCTCCTCTTGCCTTCCATAATAATAATAATTTCACTTGCCTGGCGCCTCACAGTTTACAGTGTACCACCACATGTACTCATTTAATCAACCAGCAGGAATTTATTGAGCACAGATGAGGTGTCCAGCCTGTGCTGGACATTTTAAGGGGTGCAGAACAAGTGTGAATTAACCCCTGTCACTGGGAGTCTTACAGTCTCGTGGCAGTGGGAGTGGGGGAGTGGGGGGCACAGCAGGTCTCTAACGTGTGTCAATCAGGTAAAAACTTAGGTTAGTAAATGAGTGGGGCATTGTGGTGGCAAACACACTGAACTAAGAGTCAGAAGGCCAGGGGCTTGAGTGGGTAGAGAATTTGCTAGCTAAAGTGATCTGGATTAAGTCTCTTAGCAGCTCTGGATTTAGCTTCTTCATGTATAAAATGAGAATAAAGATGCTCATAATGTCCACCCATCAGGGCACCTATCAGTGAGGATGAAACTCAATAACAGAAGAGCAAGAGACTTGAAAACTGAGGTTGTTGAATAAATATAAAACCTCTGTGTGTGGTGAAGGGAAGGGGAGAGGAGTGTGCATTGCTGTAGTCACAGGAGCCTTCATGGAAGAGATGGTTCTTGGATATGGCTTTGAAGGATGGAGTGGGCTTGGAGAGGTGGAGGAGAGGATGGAACCACATGAACAAAGGCTCTGAGGCTGAACTGTGAACCTGACTTAGGGCTGCCCTGGCCTCCAGTTGCTTTTCACCTGCCGGCACCTTGCTAGTCTTATTGCTTTGTTTGGTCACCTGGGCTCTTTTCCTTCCATCAAGCTAATATTTATTGACCTCTGTCTGTGTGCTTAGTCTGATTTTCTATCAGGATGTTTGAGATGCACCCCTGTCCTACCCAGGCACCTCCCTGAAGATGTAATAAAGCAAGTCGGGGAATAGCAAAGTCTTGAAAAGACTGCTCGGGGCGTGGGCTCCTTGCAGGCCCAGAGCTCACTAGGCAGCCCTCACTTCCAGTCTCTGCTTGTCTGTCCCTGCCCCAGCTGGAAGCCCGTGGCAGAATACATCGACCAGCAGTTTGAGCAGTATTTCCGAGATGAGAGTGGCCTGAACCGCAAGAACATCCAAGACAACAGGGTGCACTGCTGCCTGTACTTCATCTCGCCCTTTGGCCACGGGTATGGTCTGAGCCTGAGGCTCCTGACACCACTGGGTGTTGCCAAGGGAACAGGCCAAGAGCACCAGGGGCAGGGCTGCCACTAGCAGGTGGTCACAGTTTCCTGTTCCCCAGGCTCCGGCCATTGGATGTTGAATTTATGAAGGCCCTGCATCAGCGGGTCAACATCGTGCCTATCTTGGCAAAGGCGGACACACTGACACCTCCAGAAGTGGAGCGCAAGAAACGCAAAGTGAGGGAAGCTGGTGGGGGAGGGGAGCAGGTGGGCTTCTGGAAAGGATGGGGTCGCCAGAACTATGGGCCCCTCATGTGTTTGCCAGATCCGGGAGGAGATTGAGCACTTTGGAATCAAGGTGTACCAGTTCCCAGACTGTGACTCTGACGAGGATGAGGACTTCAAATTACAGGACCAAGCCCTAAAGGTGGGGCCACCCCAGGGCATCCCTTTCCCATCTTGTTTCTTCTGGGCAGAAAAGGGAAGTAGAATTCTATATAAGGGTGGGCTCTTGGGGTGGAAGAGGACCCTGGTTTCCTAGCATGAACCAGAGAAGATGAAGATACAGGTGGAAAGGAACGGGCGTGAGAATGGTGGTGTTGACAGACACCCCTGACTTCTTCCAGGAAAGCATCCCATTTGCTGTAATTGGTAGCAACACTGTGGTAGAGGCCAGAGGGCGGCGAGTTCGGGGCCGGCTCTACCCCTGGGGCATTGTGGAAGGTAAAGCACTGAGCTTGTGACCAGGGTATCTCCTTGCCCTCAATGGTTCTCCTCTACCCACGCCCCTGGCTGACCCCTAGCCTTGCCGTGCAGTGGAAAACCCAGGGCACTGCGACTTTGTGAAGCTGCGGACAATGCTGGTGCGTACTCACATGCAGGACCTGAAGGACGTGACCCGGGAGACACATTATGAGAACTACCGGGCACAGTGCATCCAGAGCATGACCCGCCTGGTGGTGAAAGAACGGAATCGCAAGTATGGCCAAAGGCCAGGACAGAGCTGGCAGGGGTGGGGTTCCAAGCACAGCCTTGGGTGAGACAAAGCCCTTCCTTTGTTCTATAGGCTCTGGGCTCAATCCAAGCAGGTGCTGGGGTCTCCCTAGCCTTACCAACCCCCCTTTCCCCTCCCCCTCAGCAAACTGACTCGAGAGAGTGGTACCGACTTCCCCATTCCTGCTGTCCCACCAGGGACAGATCCAGAAACCGAGAGGCTGATCCGAGAGAAAGATGAGGAGGTGAGAGTTGGGTGGGGCAGTAGGGGTTGCCAGCCTGAGAGGACCCCTGCTTAGTCATAACCCTCAGTATCTCTTGGTTTGGGAATAGGAATATCCCTGGCCCTGGTACATATCTGGATCCTGGACTGGTGGCTTAGTGGTTCTACCCAGAGAGTCCATCACACCTCAGGGCTACCAAGGCCCTGGCTGAAGGGATTAGAGGTTGGGGGCACTTCTCTAAATCTATAGGACTCTCTGAAAGGCCCCACTTTGATTCATGTGCCTGTTCCAGCTGCGACGGATGCAGGAGATGCTGCACAAAATCCAAAGACAGATGAAGGAGACCCATTAGCCGGCTTTCAGCCTTGAATATTTAAACACCGCCTCTTCGTCCCGCCTATGCCGGCCCCTCCCAGCACCAGCTCTGCTCAGGCCCCTGCAGCTACTGCCACTTCGCCTTACATCCCTGCTGCCTCCCCAGAGACTCAGAGGAAATAAAGTTTAACAAATCTGTAGGTGGCTTCTGGTGTCACTGTCTGTATCTTTATAAATTTATTTTTTTTTTGGCTGCGTTGGGTCTTCGTTGCTGTGCGCGGGCTTTCTCTAGTTGTGGAGAGCGGGGGCTACTTTTCGTTGGCGGTGCACGGGCTTCTCATTGCAGTGGCTTCTCTTTGTTGCAGAGCACGGGCTCTAGGAGCGCAGGCTTCAGTAGTTGTGGCTCGTGGGCTCTAGAGCACAGGCTCAGTAGTTGTGGCGCACTGGCCTGGTTGCTCCACGGCATGTGGGATCTTCCCGGACCAGGGCTCGAACCTGTGTCCCCTGCATTGGCAGGCGGATTCTTAACCACTGCGCCACCAGCGAAGCCCACTGTCTGTATCTTTACCATCTCATGGAAACCAAGAAGATCCTAGGACCCAGTTTTGAAAGGTTGCTGGAGGAGGATGCCGGCTTCTGACTTTTAGTAGGGAAGGGAGAGTGGGGAAAACTTTCTCCTCTCATGACAGGGTTCAGTCCGTGCCCAGAATCCAGCCTGGCCTGTCCATCCTCCTGATTGTATCTCTCCTGCCTCTGTTATCTGGAGCCCCTCTCATCTTTACCACATACAGTACTGACAACCCCATAGAAGTTTAGGATTTGATATCTCCCCCGAGAAAACATCGTATTAATTGCATGCAACCTTCGTATTTCCCCTGATTTGGGGAAAGGGATATGTAGTACGAATTAAGCTCTGTACTCTAGGAAGCCTGTGATAGAGCACTGAACAAATGCTGAAACCCCTGTAATCACCAAACACTGTAGTAAGTGCTGGGAATGGATAGAGTACAATCATCGTCCTGGAAGAATTCAGTATTCATTTAACAAATATTTATTAAGCATCTGCTAGGTTGCAGACACTGTTTTATTTTTTTTTATTTTTATATTATTAATTTTTTAATTTTAGTTTTGGCTGCGTTGGGTCTTC
Organism: Physeter macrocephalus; assembly: GCF_002837175.3. Classification (NCBI taxonomy): domain Eukaryota; kingdom Metazoa; phylum Chordata; class Mammalia; order Artiodactyla; family Physeteridae; genus Physeter; species Physeter macrocephalus. The sequence continues at coordinate 18,360 of NW_021146513.1, forward strand.
GTTGCTGCACGCGGGCTTTCTCTAGTTGAAGCGAGAGAGGGCTGCTCTTCATTGCAGTGCGTGGGCTTCTCATTGCAATGGCTTCTCTTGTTGCAGAGCACAGGCTCTAGGCGTGTGGGCTTCAGTAGTTGTGGCACATGGGCTCAGTGGTTGTGGCCTGCAGGCTCTACAGCGCAGGCCCAGTAGTTGTGGCGCACAGGCTGAGTTGCTCCGCGGCATGTGGGATCTTCCCAGACCAGGGCTCGAACCGTGTCCCCTGCATTGGCAGGCAGATTCTTAACCACTGCACCTCCGGGGATGTCCCAACAAACACTGTTTTAAACCTTGGAGTTAAAGCACTGAACACAGGTAAGGTTCCAGTTTTCCTGGAATTTACTAAATGTAGTAAAAGTCCCAGTGTCCTATAAGAAAGAGACACGTGAGGACATAATGGCCCTGATGCCTGCTATTAAAGGATTCAGGCCCACTCCTGAACTGAAGCTATCGGTTGAGAATCTGAATCAACTGTTTTCCATTTCTGCCGGGTTGGTGGTATCTCGGGGCCACGGCGACCTCCAGCGGCCACCCACCGCCCTGCTGCCTGCTCTGGCTCTCCGTGGGAGAGAGGAAGGGAGGAGCGAAGAGCTAGATCCTCGGGAGAATCCTATTCCCCACACCCTTTACAGACCAGAAGGTCGCAGCTAGCTCGTGGCAGTCTCAGTCCTATTTCTCAGGTGAGAGGTCTTCTCAAAACTGAAGGCACCGTTCATTCAGGTCACGGAGAGCAGGGTCGGTTCGCGGATGAAAAGTGAAGGTTGGAGGAACACGTCAAGGTGCGGAAGAAGGGAAACCCTCCCCAGCCCGCGCCAGTAGAAGACGCAGACGGAGCCTCAGGCCCAGCCCTCCCTCCTCTCTTAGCGTTTGGGGTCTTTCTCTCCCTTCCGGCTTTGGGACGGATGACCGCGGCGAAACCAAAACGGAAAATGGATAAACTAAGGCGCCGCCGGAGATCTACTTGAGAAGTAACCCGGGGGCGGGGTGGTCACCGGAAGTGGCTGTAAGGCCTCTGTCCCTACAAGGCCCCGCCTTCAATTGCGCTACCAGTAGGCGACAGACCGCCCCCACTTCCGGCCCCTGGAGCCTTAGCCCGCGGCCCCCCTTTTACTGTTCTTCCATTGGCTACCGCAGGGACGCGCTGTGATTTCCCATTGGTCGCGTCTCCTCTCCCGCGCCGCGCCTCCTCCCTCCAGGTACAGTCTCGTCTTCCGGCACCCGATAGGCTAAAGGCTGGGAGGGCGTCTGCCCCATTTGACCAATGAGCGGCGTGAATAGTGAGGGCGGCGGCTGCGTGGTGGGGGGCAGGGCGGGACTTGGTGTGGCTATTGGCCAGGGTGGGCGCAGGCCAGAGATAGGATTGGCTGGGGAGAGGGGCACCGTGGTGGGGTCGAAGCTGCGCGGCCTCCGCAGCTGCGGGAGACGGAAGTAGTGAGAGCGCGGCCTCGGAGGGTCGGGCGGACGCCACCTGGGTGAGTCACCGTGCCCCGTGCACTGCCAGTTTGGGAGCCACAACGACCGCGTCTTGCCCGGCCCCGCCCCGGTCCCACCGGCTTTCGTGAGCCCCGCCCTCTGTCATTCGGGGCTCCGCCTCCGAGTCTTTAGGCTCCGCCCCTAGAACCTGGGTACCTGGGCTCCCCTGTCAGCCTGACCCGCCCCCCCCCACCCCCACCCCGTGGCCAGATCACCTAGGTGCGGGAACCCTGGGCCTCCCAGGCCTGTCCTTGTCTCTCCCTCTCTCCGTTTCCCTGAGGCTGCTTGCCAGTGGGCGGTGAGGCAGCACCTCTGTCTTGCCGCTTGCTGGCTCCCCCATGGGGAGGGTGGGCTGTGATTACGGAGGCGGGTAGGGCCACAGATGGAGACTTTTATCCCCACAGCCTTCTGCGAGGCACTGCTGGACTGCCCCTGAGCTCGGATAGCAGGCATAAAGAAAAATGTCAGTGAAACCTGGGCCTGGTTCCCTAAGTGGTTCCCTAAGTGGGCCAAGGAGGCCCATCCTGACATTTCTGTTGCTTGGGCCCATTTGACAGGTACTGACTCTGAGGCCTGCACTGGCCTGATTCTGTCCCCATTGTGTGGCCTCCTCCCACTAACCTGCACCCCACTTGGTGTCAAGTACACGCAGCAAGGCATGTCCAGCCCTGCTGCCTTCTGATCACAGGTTGTGGTCCCCTCCCTCTTGTCCTCTGCTCTGGACTCTGCCCCCAGCAAACAGGTCAGGTGGGTGCTACTCCCAGACTCAGAGGCTGGCAGAGCGCTCTTGTGGATTCACGTTCCCACCAGGGCCAGAAGTGAGCCCTGGCTGGACAGCCTCTGTCTCTTCAGAGTTGGCAGTTCTTTTGCTCTCCCACAAAGAACAGGGTTTGGAGTGTTTTGCTTCTCTTTTTGGGACTGGGAATGAGGACTCTTGAGTCCTGCTCCAGAACTTGATGGCTGCCTTCATGCCCTGCAGAGTCGCTTGTTGCCTTCTCCTCATATAGCTCCCATTACCTCTGTCTAGCATGGTGACTTGTGGAGAGGCTGGATTCTCTGCGAGGAAGGCAAATAAGAGTTGTGGGGAAGTTCAGGAGTAGATGTGTGGCATTTGTTGATTCTATGGTGATGTTAATGTTGCTCTTTATGCTTATGTTTCTCGGTCTCTTTACAGTGAGAAGCAGGTAGCCAGGACCCTCACCACGGTAGAATGGTGAGTACTCTCTCCTCAGACCACTGTGTTTTCTGTAATCCTTGTGTCTTTCTCCATGAAGCTGCCCGCCCCTCCTGGACCTTGAGCTCCAGGCTACTCTGTTCAGCAACTAAACAGGTTCATCTGCCCTGGAGGTAAATTAGGGCTTCTTTAGGTTGCAAAACATCAGCCGATATACAGCACTGGGACGCGAAGCCTCTAGATGTCTTCTTCTGCATGTGCTATGCCATGCTTTCCCCACACTACCACTGGCTCCCTTAGCTCTTCGTAATGGCCCTTCTCTTGCTTCTCCCAGTCCCTGGGTGAAGCTCTCTGTTCTGGTCTGAAAAGCAAGGGCTTCTTTATATCAAGATCCTTATACTTCCTACTGGGTCCCTTGAATATTGTGGGTGCTGTATCAGGAGCGACTCCACTAAAACTGTGGGGCTTCTCTAGCTCCAAGGTCCTGCTGTCTGTTAAGCTACTGTAGGCAACAGCTGAATATATAGCAGGAGAGCACCCTCAAGGTGCCCAGCATATCACTGGGGGCGGTGTGTGTGTGTATGTGTGTGTGTATATGTGTGTGTGTGTGTATATGTGTGTGTGTGTATATGTGTGTGTGTGTGTTATAATGATCCCATAAATTCTCCACTAACTGTAACTGCCCTTCTTTCACCTCAAGTTCAGGGAACCCCTTAACCCCTGAGAGCTGGGAGGAGGAAGCAGTGAGATGAGAAGGGAGTGGGGAGCTACAAGCCTGGGTCCAGACCAGGTCCTTGCTCTGGCTGTATCTCTTTAATTCTTTCACGTGTCCCCTGTGCTTAGGGACAGGTCAAGGCATTCAGTTGGTGAGAGGACTCGCGCTTTTCCTCCACAGACACATGGGTGTGTGGGGTGTGCAGTATTGTTCTGGTCTCTTCTCAGAAAGTCTGCTGGTCCTGACCCCCACCAACTGATAGCCCCTTTCCTTTTTCTCTTCTGTGATACGCTGAAAAGAGTCAGCCTGGTCTAATTTTGAATTCTAGCACCACCACTTAAATACTTTAGGTGAATTGCATACTTTCTCTGTAAGCCTGAAGTCTCATTTCTTTGGGAGTTGAATGGTTTTAGTGAGATAATGTTTGAAACATGTCCGGCTCATAGTAGGCGCTTAATAAAATGTCAGGTTTTTCTCCTATTCCTCCCTTCCCCCAAGACCAAAACCGAAACAAAAGCCCTGGTTTCTGAAAGTTACCAGGGACAGGGAGTGTGGGGTTCCAAACGGTTCCTTCTGTGACTCTTGGTGACATTTTGAGCCTCTTATCACTGCCCCTTATTCTCTGGCCCTCTACCCAACTCCCTCCCTCCTCCATGAGTTTTGTTTTTGCGTAGCTTCTGTGGTCCATAGTTCCAGCTCTTCTCTTTCCCAGCCTAAGAAATTCTTTCTCCTCCAAGAAGGACTTTCTTACCCAGAAGACACAGGATGTGAAACAAGGGGAGAGGTGGAGCTGAAGAAGTAGGGCTGGGCAGGGACCTTGGAATAAAAAACCCAGAGAATTTCCCGCTCAGGAGTGTGTAATGACCAAACTGGCACTAGACCAGTGTCCATTCTAAGGGGCAAAAAGGGAGTGGGATTAGTGAGGTCAGGGGATTGGAGGACACTGATGGACCGGGGAATGGTGAGTGGTGGTTTTGGAGGGAAAGGAGGAAGCCTAGAAACTAGAAGGGGCCTCGGGTGGAGGGAGGTGCGTTTCATCCTGGGAATCCGAGCAGGCACTGGGGGGACTCAAAGAGGAGGGGAGGGCGTGGGGACAGACGTCTGAAACAGTGGTGTGGGGTGGCTCACGTGGGAAGAAGGGAAATGAAAAGATGTAGGCGGTCCTGCCGCCCCCTCCCACGCCGTGGGGGGGGCGGGGCAGTCCCGCAGCCCAGACTCCTGAGAGCCCCTAGGAGCCCGCCGAGGACGCGCTCCCACGCCGCGGAGCGGTGGTGGGGAGGGAGGAGTAGGGGGCTGTGGGCGGGGCCCGGGGACCCGCCCCGCCCCCGCCTTCCGGGCGCGGCGAGGTCGGGGAGCTCCCCTCGCCTGGGCGGAGCTGGGCTCGCTCCATTGTGGAGAGGAGGGGAGAGGCGCGCGCCGAACACCGCCGCCCGCGCTCGCCTCCTGGCCGCAGCGGCTGCACCTGGCCGGCCCCGCAGCCGGGATGCGGCGGACGCCCGAGACTGGCGGGCAGCGCAGCGGCTCCGGGGACATGTGCGCTGGCCCAGACCGCCCGCGACCATGAGCCTGACCGCCCGCGTCTCCTGCTCCATGCTCAGCTGCTTCGTAAGTGCCGGCCCCGCCTGCGGCGGGCCGGGGACCCCGACGCTGGCTGCACCCGCCGCCCTGCCCAGGGCCGGCCCTTGAGATCCCGAATTTCAGCCCATCCCCCTTACCAAGGGCCCTGGCAGGGGAAGGGACGTAATCCCTTTTCTTTCTTGGACTTGTTTTAATCTTCGGGTGCCGGGGATTGTCGAAGGCCGGGGATTGGAATTCTGTGACCCATCATTTTAGCCCTGAAGCCGCTGCCCTTGACTGCAGATCTTCAGGCCCCGCCCTGCAGGGGTACATCCCTTTACCTCCGCCTCTCCATCTTGGGCCCACCCGCTGCATCCTTGCTTGGGGATGTGGGATGTGGCTAGTAGGCCGTCTGGGATGTTAGGGGGCTGGTCGGGGAGCACAGGATGTCTGAGCTGTCTTCCTGGCTCCAGTCCCCTCCCCCGTCCACCACTCCATCCCTCACCTGACACGCCAGTCTTTTCTCCTTGACTGTCCCCCAGCCAGCCTCTCTTCTCCATCTTCCCTGCCTCTCTGCCTCTGCAGGCCTCCGTACCTCTGCATCATTCCCAGGCCCCCCCCTCCTCCCCCTCTGGCTTAATGCTCCTTCCCAGCTTCCCCCATCTGTCCTCTCAGATATCCCTACCCATCCCCTTCCCGCCCG
>NW_021146513.1:24081-25000 GCF_002837175.3 Physeter macrocephalus
CCGCCCCCCCCCCCACCGCCCCCAATATCTGCCAGACCTCCTCTCTCCCCTGGCTGTCCTGGGTCCCCTGGTTCCTCCCAGGCACGTGGATCCCCTCTTCTCCCCTCCCTCCCTGGTGGCTGGGAAAGGAGTTACTTCTGCTTGCTGTGGGTATTCCTCAGGAATTCCCCTCAGATCGGCAGGCAGGGCAGGTTGCTTGGCAGGTGGCAGGAGCTTGTTAGCAGTGTGGGCCTAACTGGAAGAGAAGCTCAGCTCCAAAACACATCCTCGTTTTGAAAGCATCCGTTGAAGGCCCTCTAGAGGCGTGGGACTGAATCCCATGACCCACTCCTCTTTGTCTCCTTCACCCACCAGATTGAAGCCTCAGTGGAATGGCCTCAGGGACCTGCGTCCCCTCCTGTCTCTGTGACCAACTGCACACCTGGTTCCTGTTTCTCAGGGCAGCACTTCCCATTCCCACTTCTGTCTTACCCTTACATTCGCCTTTCTTTTCCTTCATTTTCTCTCCTTCATTTGGGAAATTTTGGCTCTACAGGAGATTCCCTCTCTGAGGAGCGCAGATTTGCAGTTACTCCGTGGACCTTACTCTTCTCTTAGGCTTAAGAGGATTGAGTTCCCCCTCCACTTCACCCCTCCCACAAAACCAGGTCTCTCTTCCATTCTCCGGTGACCAGAACCTTTAGAAGTGTGTATGGGGTGTATGTGGGTTTATTGAGGGGAGGGAAGCAGAATGAGGCCTGATGGGCCAGGCGGAGCCTGGTGACTTAGGGCTGAGGCCTTCCCCACAGGGTGAGGAGGGGCCCCCCAGCCTGGAGTACATCCAAGCCAAGGATCTGTTCCCCCCCAAGGAACTAGTGAAAGAGGAGGAGAATCTGCAGGTAAGGAAGAGTTGGGGGCCCAGGGTGGGTAGAGCTCCCTG
>NW_021146514.1:0-25000 GCF_002837175.3 Physeter macrocephalus
ATACATAACAGATAAAATAATATATAAAGGACTTGAATAGCTATTTCTCCAAAGAAGATATACAAATGGCCAATAAGCATAGGAAAAGATGTTCAACCTCATTAGTCATTACAGGAATAGAAATCGAAACCACTGTGAGACACTACTTCACACCGACTAGGTTGACCATTTTTTAAAAATAAAGGGCCTCCCTGGTGGCGCAGTGGTTGAGAGTCCGCCTGCCGATGCAGGGGACACGGGTTCGCGCCCCGGTCCGGGAGGATCCCACATGCCGCGGAGCGGCTGGGCCCGTGAGCCATGGCCGCTGAGCCTGCGCGTCCAGAGCCTGTGCTCCGCGACGGGAGAGGCCACAACGGTGAGAGGCCCGCGTACCGCAAAATATAAATAAATAAATTAATTTAATTTAATTAAAAAGGAAATACCAAGTGTAGGGCAGGATTCAGAGAAATTGGAACCCTCACGCACTGGTGGGTTTGTAAAATAGTTCAGTCATCGTGTAAAACAGTTTGGCAGCTCCTCAAAAACTTCAATACAGAATTACCATTACCCAGCAATTCTATTCCAAAGTAAAGACCCAAAAGAATTGAAAACAGACATTCAAACAAAAACGTGTACAAGAATGTTCACAGCAGCACTGTACACAGTAGTCAAAAGTTAGAAGCAACTCAAATTCCCATCAGCTGATGAGTGGGCAAACAAAATGTGGTCTATCCACACAGTGGAATATTATTCAACCAGAAAAAGGAGTGAGGTACTGATCCATGCTACAGTGTGGATGAACCTCAAAAGAAGCCAGATAACAAACAGCCACATAGTGTATGAGTCTGTTTATCCGAAACACCCACAACAGGCAAATCCATGGAGACAGAAAGTAGATTAGTGGCGGCCAGGAGTGGGGAGGAGAGGGGAGTGGGGAGGGACTCATAATGGGGTTTATTTTTTTGAGGTGATGAAAATGTCCTAAAATTGACTGCAGTGACAGCTGCACGACTCTGTTAACATACTAAAAACAAAAACACATTGAATTGTGCACTTTAAGTGAGTGAATTGCATAGCATGTGAATTATACCTCAACCAAGCTGTATTGAAAATAACAGGAACATTTAATAATAGAACATTTACAATGTTCATTGTAAAAACAAACAGTACAAAAATATGTCAAGTGAATAAAATGAATGTCTCCTTCCATACACTTCTCTCCTCAGAAGAAACCACTGTTAACCTCTTGATGTGTAAACTTCCATACCGTCAATACTTCACAAATATATATGTACATACAAGCACAAATATAGTTCATTTTTCAGTACTGCATACTATTCCATGGGATACCTGTATCATAATTTATTTGACTAATAAAACTGTCCTGTGGCCTTGCTGGAAACATCATTAACCTCGTGAAATAAATCCCCATGGCTGCTCACTCTGGCGTGATACATAGAGTAAAACACTATTTAATTATACACCAGTGTCTGCAGGGTGGGCTTCCTGTCCACCTCCAGGATAAGACCTGAGGGTCTTCCATTACTTCGTCTTTTGTGCCAGGTAGTGCTGGGCAGCTGACAGCCGCGTGTTAGAAGTCATGGCTTTGGGGACTTCCCTGGTGGTCCAGTGGTTAAGACTCTGCATTCCCAATGCAGGGGGCCTGGGTTCTATTCCTGGTCGGGGAACTAGATCCCACATGCATGCTGCAACTAAGAGTTCACGTGCCACAACTAAGACCCAGTGCAGCCAAATAAATAAATAAATAAATAAATAAAATACTCTTTTAAAAAAATCATGGCTTCGTAGCTACACAGTAGGGGTGCTGCTTGCCTCACAGGCCCCTTATTTGAACTAAATCCGGAACCCAAAGCCTGGCAAGTATAACTGCTCAATAAATATTAATCCCTTCTCTTTTTTTTTTTTTCCAAGGAGGTGGTAGAAACCAAGTTCATGAATCTCCTCAATCTTTGAATTATTTTTGGATATAGTCATATGACCCGTCTTTGGCTTTTAGGTCTTAGGAATGAACTTGTGGTTTCTGATTTGGCTATTAGTCTTTCTCTGACCACCAAGTTCAGACTCAATACCCTCACCAGCCCGCTGAGTGCATCTGGGGGTAGCGGAGGCTCGTGCAGGACCAGCCACAGTAGAGCAGGCGTCCCAGGCTCCCCTCTGCCTGGCTCCACACCTGGCCTGGGCTGACAGCCGGGGCCACACTGGTAAGCGAAACAGACTCACCCTCAAGGAGCCCCCCAGGGCTAGGGAGAAGATGAGCACGTACACTCTCATCACGCCATGGCAAGAGCAGAGATAGAGCACAAGGGCAAGGGCAGAGGAAGGTCTCCAAGGAGCGCTGCTTCACCTGACCTGAGATCTGGGGCAGGTCTTCCTCAAGATGTGACTGTTCTAGTGACCTGCGCCGAGTCAGGAATGCGTAAAAGGCAGGCTGGTGAAGAAGCAGCAGGGGAGCATTATAGGTGGAAAACCCAAAAGTGTCAGAGGCCCCAAGCCGTGTGGCGTGAACACCAGGGGAGTGGTGTGTCATGCAGGCAGAGTGCAAGACGCCAGCCTCCGGCGAAGCCCTCTCTCCCCTGAGCCATCCCTTTCTGCTGCCACTTCCTTCTCCCCGTTTCTTCCTTTTCCAGTGAAACAGGATCAGCAGCTTTATAATAATAGCTGACACATCCTCACTCTGCATCCAGCGCTATTCTGCATGCTTTAAATATATTAACTTGTTTACTTCTCAGTCCTATGAGGTGGATACTGTTATTACTCCATTTTTGAAATGAAGAAACAGGTTAAGTAACTTGCCCAAAGCACACCAGGGCCACATGGTCTCCCCTCTGCTTTGGCCTGTGCTTATGGCCTACATGGCCCTGGCTTTGCATGGCCCCCCTCCATCCAAACAGACTAACTGGAATGGTATTTCATAAAATACAGGGATTGATCTGTAGGCCTGGTGCAGCAGAATTACCTGTGGTGCTTGCAAAAATGCATACCTAGGCCCTACCGTAATCCTCTTGACCTAGTGGGGTGAGGGATCCGGATTCTGCATTCTTTACAGACTCCCCAGATGATCCTAAGGCACAGTAATGTTTGGGAACCTCTGGGCTGCTGTGTCTGAGTTGCAGGTCCAAATTCCCATGAGAGAGAAGTGGAGCGGACAAGCCTGGATCAGGTCGCCTGGGAGGGGGCATTATTGGGTCTTCTTGCTTGGAGTTCGGGCGTGGGAGCAGGCTCCTGATAGGGATTCAAGAGCAGAAAGGACTGCAAGAGTGAGGAGGAAAATACCAGAATCTCCAGTCACTGGCATTCCTGGGGAAACCTCTGGGTGTAGCCCAAAGTATGCTGTCCCCTGACCCCGCACACCGGTAACACAGCCTTAGCTCTGAGCTCAGTCACTCCTTACAAGACCGCGGAAGCAACTAACATCGGTCCTTGGATGCAGCTCCTTGAGGAGAGGCCCTCCCCCATCTCAGCTTCTTTCTGCCCAACAGGTGAGAATGAAGCTCCTTTACTTTCACCAAACTGTCCTGCAGATTTACTCTTCTTTTTTTTTTTCGCGGTACGCGGGCCTCTCACTGTTGTGGCCTCTCCCGTTGCGGAGCACAGGCTCCGGACGCGCAGGCTCAGCGGCCACGGCTCACGGGCCCAGCCGCTCCGTGGCGTGTGGGATCTTCCCTGATCGGGGCGCGAACCCGTGTCCCCTGCATCGGCAGGCGGACTCCCAACCACTGCGCCACCAGGGAAGCCCCAAGATTTACTCTTCTCTGCCATCCCTTTCTCCTTGTCACCCTCCAATCCAGTGTCTTCCTTAACTTTGGAAGTCACGGTTTTCCGGAGGAAAAGGTAAGGCACAGAGACACCCCTTCCATTGGTCCTGGCTGAGCTGAAGAAGAATCAGAATGTCTCTCATGACTCTTACTGAGCCACCCCGAAGAAGTGTGTAGAGCAGCTACAGCATGGGATCATCAGATGACCACGCGGGCAGTTTGAACCCATCAGCCTCCAGGTGGGCTGGAACGGCATCCTTTAGGAGCAGAAGGCAGGGCAGGGACCGTCAGATTCCAGGGCCAGACACACTCACAGAGCCAGAAATATGTAGGAATCCAAGTCCCAGGGGGTCCGGAGGGGCTGCAGGGGCAGAGCCAGGAGATGGGATCTGGGGAGTCAAGACCAGGTGAAAGGCTGTGGAGCATGGCCAAGGCACTTAGGCTGCTGTCTAGCCCCGAGCTTCTGGTCAGACACAGGAAGCCACAGATGTGTTTTAAAGAATGAGTCACTGCGTCTCTCAAGTATTTGACCAAGACTGTCTTCCCCATCTTGTATTTCATTCGTCAGTCTTTACAGAGCTGAGTCCAGGTCCTGGTGGGGGTTTGCTCAGCACCGAGCTGCACTCTTAAGACGTCCCTCAGACGCCAGCCTCGCCGACACTCTTCATCCTCCCGCTTCCGTAAAGCGGGCCCCTGCCCTGGTCCCCGTGATCCAGCCCAGGGTCTGACTGCGAGGCTGGTTCCCTGGACTGATCCTCTGGTCCCACAAGTGGTTTCAAATTACTAGATCCAACCTGAAATGAACTGACGGGGCATTTTTTTCATTAGATGGTTATCGGTCACCTTCCTACAAACATGCGAGCCGTTGCCCATGGAGACTGGATTAGACACAACCTTGGACTCATGTCCATTGTATCCAGTGTAAACTATTATCTCTCAGCCTTTTTGTGACTGGGATATGTTATATGTGATCGCTCCATTTAACAGTGCACCTTCTTCCTCTAGGGCTCCGAGAGATGCCATAGAATAGATGGCGTGTTCCTTTTTTAATAATAAAACTAATTTTATAATAAGGCCTCTTAGAGAATTTCATGATGTCTCCCGGGCAGTTCTCTTCTATGACAGCCCTGAGGACCGTGTGACCTGGCCCCAGCTCCCCCTGCTGGCCAGCAAGGTGATAGCAGGCAGGCAGATCTGTGTTCTGATCCTTGTTCTTCTCTTACATAAGCATGTTGAGTGAGATCATCTCTGAGGTCTTTTTTTTTTTTTTTTTACAACTAACGTTTTGTGATTCAAAAAACATAATGTGGGCTTCCCTGGTGGTGCAGTGGTTGAGGGTCCGCCTGCGGATGCAGGGGACGCGGGTTCGTGCCCCGGTCCGGGAAGATCCCACGTGCCGCGGAGCGGCTGGGCCCGTGAGCCGTGGCCGCTGAGCCTGCGCGTCCGGAGCCTGTGCTCCGCAACGGGAGAGGCCACAGCGGTGAGGGGCCCGCGTACGGAAAACAAACAAACAAACAAAAACCATAATGTTATACTGCAGAAAGGTATGTACCCTGAACAGGGTTGCAACAGGGTTGCATAAAGGACAAGAGGCCCAGTTAAATTTGAGTTTTAGGTAAACAATCATTTTTTTTAATCTCCGTATGTCCAAAATATCACATAGGACATAATTATATTTTAAAATTATTCACTGTTTGTCTGAAATTCAAGTTTTGGCTGGCGCCTCGTCTTGGCCACCCCAAGCCCAAAGGCTGTTCCCTTCCATCTCATTTGAGGTCGATTTCACCACTTCCCTACCTGCGCCTGCTTGTCTCCTGGCTTTTATCCTTAGCCAGAAATTGCTGCTCACTGCATTGCCTTACCTGTGAAATAAGCTCCCAGAATTTAGAGAGGAGAGTAACCAACGGTCCGTTTCCTAGAACCAGCTGCCAGGTCGGCCAGGAGACACCTGGACACCTGCTATTTACAGCCTCGCCACTGATATCTCATCAGTAATCCTGACCTTTGCCACAGTTTGTTACACCCATAAGGAGCTTCAGTGGAAATTTTCATTTGCTTCTGTTTGCTCTTATTTCATTGTTTTGGCTACTTTCCATGTCTGTTTGTTTAAGATTCTTGCATCCAAATAAACAAACAAACAAACCCCTCCCCTTAACTGTCTCCCATCGCACCCCTGCCCCCTTGTCTCTCTTCTGTGTAAGCAAGTATTACCTGCCCTCCATCCCATCCTCGCCTCTCACTCGTTGCCCAGCGTGGTCACGTCTGGCTCCCTGTCCTCCCTCCCTCCTCCTGCCATTGAAAGCCCTCTTTGTCAGGGTCACAGTAACTTTCTAATCGTGCAGTCGGTGGGGCACTCTGCAGTCCCATCTTCCCGGCCTCTCAGCAGCCCCGGTGCACGCTGGCCCCCCGCACCTCTGGACACTACTCTGGCGTCGAGAGCAGTACCAGCCCCAGCGGTCCCCCGCCTCCTTCCTTCCCGGCCATTCGGCCCGTCACCTACACCTGCTGCAGGGTTGGTCCCCAGCTCCTTTCGCATTGCCTGCGCTCCCCCTACGCCTGTGTTCTCGGGGCTGGCGCACCTCTGCACTTGTGAGGGAGGCCGTTCATGAAGCACCGGGGCCTGCTGGTCCAGGCTGACACGGGAGTCGGGGGGAAGCGAGGTCTGAGAGCTCGTGAGAGACACTTGGGCTTCGGCGTGTTTCTTTTCCTTTTCTTTTTTTTTGGCCGCACCCCGCGGCATGCAGGATCTTAGTTCCCCGACCAGGGATTGAGCTCGTGCCCCCTGCGGTGGAAGCACGGTGTCCTAACCACTGGACCACCAGGGATGCCCCCCAGTGTGTTTCTTCTTTTTTTTTTTTTTGTGGTACGCGGGCCTCCCACTGTTGCAGCCTCTCCTGTTGCGGAGCACAGGCTCCGGACGCGCAGGCTCGGCGGCCGTGGCTCACGGGCCCAGCCGTTCCGCGGCATGTGGGATCTTCCCGGACCGGGGCACGAACCCGTGTCCCCTGCATCGGCAGGCGGACTCCCAACTACTGCGCCACCAGGGAAGCCCCCAGTGTGTTTCTTTATCGATCCCTGAAACGTGTTTTATTCATTTAGCCTTCACTTACTGAGCATATGCCGGATCTCAAATGCTGGGCCCTAGGAATGCAAAAGGAAAAGCCAGGCCCTTGCCCTCAGGAGCTCACAGTCTCGAAGAAAATCCCAACAAACCAGGAGACGAACCGAGGGCAGCGCAGAGCAGGGCGGGTGCGGATCACGACGAGCGCACACCAGGGGGAGGTCAGGGGAGTTCAGCAGTTTCTGAAAACTATGGAAAGCTTGGAAGCAATGACTTGATCTGATCTGCATCTTAGAAAGCTCTCTGGCAACACTGTAGAGAGCAGCGTTGTGAGGGGTGGTCCAGACTTGGTGCCGTGGGACCAGTCAGCCCAGTCAGGTGACACACGAGTCAGAAATATAGCAGTGGCAGAGAAGACGGAGAGAGGGGACGGTGCCTAGTGCTGCTGCAGAGGTAGCATCTCAAGGACTTGGTGACCACCTGGCTGTGAAAGGTAAGAGAGGGGAGGCCAGAGGGTCTCCCAGGTGTGTACGTGTCACCTCCGCTAAGTGACCCGTCTTTCCAGCATCCCTGTCAGACTGGACACCAAAAATGTCACTCTGCCTAAAAAGGGAAAACAAATATTTTTCGAGGGCCTGAATTTCCCCTTTTGCCCTACTGCTAAACGGAGCCGTTGGAAATGTGTTGGGGCGGGGGTGTCAGAGCCGTGGCCAGGGTTTCTGGGTGAGGGTGGTGTCTCCAGGTTGCCCAGCTAGTAAAGAGGCGATGGCCTCCCTCGATGACCTGGGCACTCACGGGGCAGGGAGCAGAGCCCCCGATCAGCAGGGCTTCGGCAGGAAAGGTGCTCATCTAATGTGTTCCCAAGTTGCCCGCCACAGATGGACACCCCAAGCCCTGGCCAGTTGGGAACCAAGGGGATTGCCAGAAAGACAGTGTCAGGGGTCGAGGCTGAAAGTCAGGACAAGGCCAGAGATAGGAGATCAAGAGTGAGGCAAGAGGCGAGGGGGTTGGAATGTGGTATAAGAAACGGGTCACAGGACTTCCCTGGTGGCACAGTGGTTAAGAGTCCACCTGCCAATGCAGGGGTCACGGGTTCGATCCCTGGTCCGGGAAGATCCCACATGCCGCAGAGCAACTAAGCCCGTGTGCCACAACTACTGAGCCTGTGCTCTAGAGCCCGCGAGCCACAACTACTGAGCCCGTGAGCCACAACTACTGAGCCCGCATGCCGCAACTACTGAAGCCCACGCACCTAGAGCCCGTGCTGTGCAACAAGAGAAGCCATCGCAATGAGAAGCCCACGCACCGCAAGCCCGTGCGCCACAACTACTGAGCCTGCGCTCTAGACCCCGCGAGCCACAACTGCTGAGCCCACGTGCCGCAACTACTGAAGCCTGCGCACCTAGAGCCCATGATCTGCAACAGGAGAAGCCACCACAATGAGAAGCCCACGCACCGCAAGCCCTTGCGCCACAACTACTGAGCCTGCACTCTAGAGCCCACGAGCCACAACTACTGAAGCCCGCGCACCTAGAGCCCATGCTCCGCAACAAGAGAAGCCACTGCAATGAGAAGCCCGCGCACCACAACGAAGAGTAGCCCCCGCTCGCCGCAACTAGAGAAAGTCCGCCTGCAGCAACGAAGACCCAACACAGCCAAAACTAAATAAATAAATAATATTTTTTAAAAAAAAGAAACGGGTCAGGATGAGCAATTCAGATGTGAGGCCGAGGGAAGAGGAGGCCAGAATTCTCTGCAGGCCTCATCAGAAACCTCGCTGCAATTCATTTTAAACTCATCTTTACAAGCGAAATTTTACACGTTTTAGGTGCTAATTCTGTCCGTGTTTAGGGCCGCCCTGTAAGGCATAAAATGAGGCTTATTGCATCAAAGGACTGTGCCTTCTCAGTGGATGCATGGAGTCAAGAGATCTGCCTGCGAGTTCAGCAGAACCGTTTAGGATGGCCTCAAGCCCCAAGGTATCCTTTAGCACATTCATGTGTATCTCTAAGTTTTCAATTTTCATTCACCTTTCTGTTCATTTCACTGCACTTCCCAACAGAGGATCTTCTATACGTTGTATTAACTTATTCCCATTACAGCTAAATTCAGCCCCCACTGCGCCCCCCTCCCCTCCGTGTTGTCACATCGGACAGGCACGTCTACCGGAGGGGCAGGGACCTCAACAGCACAGGCCAGCCCATCAGCCGTCAGATTATAGCAGTCTGAGGACGCGGCGAACGTACTTGAACTGGACTAGCGTCTGTCTCCAAGGAGGCCCAGTCTAGTGAGTGTGACACTGCAGCAAGTGTCAAGCTAACAGGGGCATCAGAGTCAGGCAAGTGGCCCGGGGTGATTCTGAGTTGACCTTCTTGTTTGGAGCCAGACCACAGCCAGCATCTAGGACAGGAAACAAGGCACTTGTTTTTATCATGTGACCTCACCAGACCCTCGCAAGGCTCTGACCAAGTGGGCTGCCTCCACTCTTAGTAAAGAAACAGAGGTGAACCAGGGCAGGGTCCAGCACACAGGTCTGGAAACCACAGCATCGCTGAGGGAAAGACTGGAGCCTGATGTGCACACAGGTGTGGGAATTCACCGCAGGCCCTTTGCAATCGAGTCCAAAATGTGTCTTCACGTCGTTAATTCTAGGTCCCACCTGCTCCTGGGGTGCGACCCACTAAACGGTGCTGCCTGGGTCCATGGTAACCCCACAGGAGAGGGGCTAAGGGTCCCACAAGACTGGGGAAGCAGGCTTGGTACAGAGAGATTAGCCTTTATTGCCTGGAGAATGTGGGGTGGTTTTCCACCCACAGTGCTGTGGAGCAGGGTTAGTTAATCTTGAGTGGTGCATGGATCCTTTATTCCTCCTAACTTAATTTTCTGTTCATGTTTAGCTCATATGTATTATTTGAGTCCTTTTTTAAAAAGTATCTCAGGAACTTTGGGAATACACATGTGATCTCACACACGTAAATACAAGCGCTAAAATCACATGAACATATCCGCTTTCTTGTCAATGAGATAATCACAATTTTTCTAGATTGTTATCTCAGTAAACATCCCTTTTTCTAAGAACTCCTGGAGCCGTGAGAATTTGGCTACAGACATCTAGGGGTTTGTGGGCCTCAGCTGGAAAACTCTGATGAAGAACAATAGTTCATTCTGAACTCACTTTAAAAAAAATATTTACTTTATTTACTTAATTTGGCTGCACCGGGTCTTAGTTGTGGCACACGTGATTCTCGTTGCGGCATGTGGGGTCTTTAGTTGCGGCATGCAAACTTCTTAGTTGCAGCATGCATTGCAGGATCTAGTTCTCCAACCTGGGCCCCAACCTGGGCTCCAACCTGGGCCCCAACCTGGGCTCCAACCTGGGCCCCCTGCATTGGGAGTGTGGAGTCTAACCCACCGGACCACCAGGGAAGTCCCTGAACTCAGTTTTTGACAAGGTAGATTTTGACACCTTTTTTTTTCTTTTGAGACATGTTTTGGCTTTTTTTTTTTTGAATTTTTTTTTAATTTATTTATTTTTGGCTGCGTTGGGTCTTTGTTGCTGTGCACAGGCTTTCTCTAGTTGCAGCGTGCGGGGGCTGCTCTTCATTGCAGTGCATAGGCTTCTCATTGCGGTGGCTTCTCTTGTTGCACAGCAAGGGCTCTAGGCACACGGGCTGCAGTAGTTGCAGTGCGCAGGCTCAGTAGTTGTGGCTCGCGGGCCTCAGTAGTTGTGGCTCGTGGGCTCTGGAGGAAAAGTGATTTGCAAATGTCAGATGGTTTTTAACTCATCCACTTGTAAAGTTGAATTTTTTTTTTTAATTTTTTTGAAGATTTTGGGGGTAGGAGTTTATTAATTTATTTATGTATTTTGGCTGTGTTGGGTCTCCGTTTCTGTGTGAGGGCTTTCTCCAGTTGCGGCGAGCGGGGGCCACTCTTCATCGCGGTGCGCGGACCTCTCACCATCGCGGCCTCTCTTGTTGCGGAGCACAGGCTCCAGACGCGCAGGCTCAGTAATTGTGGCTCACGGGCCCAGTTGCTCTGCGGCATGTGGGATCCTCCCAGACCAGGGCTCGAACCCATATCCCCTGCATCGGCAGGCAGACTCTCAACCACTGTGCCACCAGGGAAGTCCCTGTGTTGGGATTTTTTTGTTTGGGGGGTTTTCTGTTGTTGTTTTTTGTTTTTGGCCACACCTCGAGGCTTGTGGGATCTTAGCTCCCCGCCCAGGAGTGGAACCCGGGCCCGCGAGTGGAAGCTCGGAGCCCTAACCACCGGCCCCCGGGGAAGTCCCCGCGATTAACGTTAACTTTGTTGAGTTAGAGTAAGAACCCACTTGGGCTCCATCAGAACCCATCGGTCAAAGTCTCATGTCTAGTTCACCTCCTGGGCTGTCTGTCGGGGTCCTCAGGAGCCCCTGCAGGCCAGCCACAGCTTTGGAGTCACCCCTGACACTGACTCAGTTGCTCCTGGCCAGCCGTTAATCTCACCAGGCCCTTCTCACAGCGGCTGGAATTCCTTGTCGGGAGGATGCTCGTGTGCGTGCCCGCGAAGTTGGTGGGCCGCCAGCCCACTACTGTTTCACGAACCGTCGGGCCCTGTGCTCTTCCTGCTCGTGACCAGCACCCCATCGCCCTCGGTGCTGGGAGTGTCGCGTACATGTTAGTGTCCGTCCAGAGCCATCAGGCACCTCCAGCCGGCGGCTCCTTCTCGGTCTCCCTCACAGCCTCCCTGTCCCGCCAGCCCCTTCACTGCAGACCTTCCTCAGCCCCCTCTCAGGCCTCTTCCGGGCAGTATGAAATGTCACCTCTGCTGCCGGCACCACCGTCCCGCGTGGTCACCGTGGCGGGTGCCTGCGTCCTCTCAGTCTCCCCTGCTTCTGCTCGGCCCTCCAGCCGTGTCTCCGTTTAGTCTCCGTCTTTCTACCCCACCGTCTGCATCCAGGGTTCTGCAGAGACGTCCCCTCGCTGACAGCCCCCCCCAAAATGTAGGTCGAATCCACAGAAACCTTTGAAGGCCCCCTGCTGGGCCGATGCCAGTCAGGTCACGTGAGCCTGGCTCTTCTCCCTCACATTTGTGATCTAATCACATGGGCCGCCTGCCTTGGACCACACTTCTCTGTGGCCTGACACCCCATCACCCATTTCCTTCCTTGGCATCAGATTCCCTTCCGATCAAGAATCAGGTCAAGAGCTGACCTTTATTGGACCCTGACCGCAGGCCAGGCTCTGTTCTAAGTGTCTGTCAGGTATTATCTCATTTCTTCCTCACAGCGGCCGAAGGAGCGGGAACCGTTAGCCCTGCGCAAGCCCGTAGCTCTGCTCCCTGCGTGGTACCTCCATCCCCTGCAGCCACACGTTGCCCAGGATTTACCTCCGTCTCTCCTGTTGCGCTCACCAGGCAGCTTTACTCTCGACCAAGTCAGCTGACTTGTTTGCCGCATCCTCAGACATCCTCAGGGCTATACAAACCCTTCCGCAGACTCCGGGTCCGACTCCGGGTCCTGCAGGCCTCCCTTCTCACTTCCTCCCAAACTTCTTGAAGCTCTTGGTGCTGCTTTCTCACTGCCCACTGACCCCGTCCTTCTGCACTGCCTGCCCCTCTTCGTGGGCACTGCTTCCAGGGCCAGCCATGGTCTCTCAAGGGGTGAAATCCAGCGGCCTTTTCTTCCTCACGCCCTGCGCCACGCTGGTCCCGTTGACAGCTCTGCGCTGTCTTTGCTCCACCAGGCCCGATCCTCTTCCCCCATCCCGACTCAAGAGCTCGCCAAGCTACAGTTCTGGTTCTGGATCCCTTGAGGCTATTCCCGGAGAGTTTCTCCATGGCTACAGCTTCTTCATGAGAATTATTTTTTTTTAACGTGCTGTTGTAATTTTGATGATCTTAAAACGAACCCAAAAAAGTAAGCACCATTTGGATGAGCTCTCTATAGTTGGGTACCACCAATTTCAGTGCCCATCCTGGCACTTTGGATCGTCACACCAAGTGATGACTAAATAAGGTGATGGCATCTGACTGTAAGGAAAGCGCTGTTTCTAAACGTGGAGCCCTCGTGTGTGATGCTGGAATCACCTTCGATGTTGTGTTCTTCCTTGTTCATGATGGTGTGAACCATCCAATCAGCTGCTAAATCTGGCAGAGTCTCCTTCCGTAAGAGCTCCTGGGGCCTTGCTCTCTTCCACCCGCATGGCCACGTCTTTGAACTGGACCTTGCCGGTGCCTAGCTATGCTCCCCTCTCCCCCAGTTCATCCCTCACTGTTCCCAGGTTGATTTCCTAAAGCAAACCTGACCTGCCCACTGCCCTGCAGAGACCTCCCCGTGCTCCTCCCCGTACGACAGTCTCTATACGGGGACGGGTGCCCCCTGCCCAGCGAAACTAGACTTGTGGTCTCAGCCACAGCCCCGGACTCAGCCTGCACACCGTGGCTCTGCTCTCCTCCTCTTACTGGAACCCTGGCCTCTGCCGGGAAGCCTGTTCCTCCCCACCCAGCACAGACGCCTCCACCTCCACAGAAGTCTTTTTTATCCACACTGTGCAACCTTAAATTTTCCTCTCCGATCCCCCGTAGCAACGTGTTGGGCTGTTTCTGACAGTGCCGTCTGCCCTGGATTTTGCTGTCTGAGCACTGGCCTGATCCCCTGCACCCACAGTGCCTTGCAGCCCAGTGGAACCTACAAGTTAAGGTTCCCTTTCATCCTAAGCTGCCCTGGCTCCCTGGTTCAGCCCTCCTACCCCACCCCTTGGGACTCCAGGGTGTCCTGGTGAGCAGGCCAAGTGGCCGGGGGGACTTCGCACCCCACCCTCTGGCTTTACGTCTGTTTTTTTGTTGTGTTCTGTTTTGGTTTTTACATGTCTGCTCTTGTTTCTTGGCATGTGACAGCGTCTCGGGTGCTTGCCAAAATCAGGGATGAACCCCTTCTCTGACATAACCCTAAATTTGGCTTTTTTAGAAAAAGGAATGAGGCAGACATTTCAGGCACCAGAAGACTGAGAGACCCATCAAAAGTTTAGGCTACGGCCCTTCCTTCTCTGTTCTGAGAACATTATTACAAAGCCTCTGCTCAGGGGAGCCCTGTGTGTCTGGTGGGGAGAGGGGAGGGGTCCGGACACAGGCCTGGACCTCTCCAGCAGAATCCTGTGACCTCTGAAGGGAGTTCAGTGAGCAGGTTCTGTTTTTCAGTTGCCACGTAAGACAGCTAATAAATTACCAATTTGGGGAAGAGAATTTCTCACCTTGCAAGCTTTGCACACTCTGTTGTGATACTAACATAAAACGCATCTTTCAGAGAAAGGAGAGCTACAGGTATACCTAACAGTCATGATTTGCTTTTTGTCCTTGAGAAAGGAAAATCCATTGTACGGTTAGGGTGGGGAGCCTATGTGGACGAGGGTCTCCTGGGACATCTGGTCTTCGTCTGGGCTCTTAAACTGCTTAAGGAGGGGCCCCTGTCAGAGCGGACACTTCACAGACACAGGCTGGTCTATTTCACTTCTCTCTCTCTCTCTCTCTCTCTCCCGCTTCGCAAGGTCCCGGCGGGTCCCCCGGGGTCTCGGGCGCACCCAGCGGCCCCGGACCCGAGTTGGCCTGGGCGCGGCTCCTGCAGCCCGAGGCCCGGCGCCTGGGCCCAGGTGATCTGCCAGCCCTCCGCCCGCCCGCCTCCGGTTAGCGCTGAACTCAGATGACCTTTGCCCGCCTGGATGACAGAGGAAGCCCCGGGGTTTAGAAATGTGCCGGAGGGAGGCTGGGGAGGAGGCGGGCAGTGGAGCCACAGGACCAAATAAGGGCGTGCGCGGCGCCGGCGGGGCGCGGTGATCAGCCCCCGGCCCGTGTCCCACGCCGTGGTCCCCACCGGCTAGCCCGTCTCCCCGGGGGAAGGAGGGAGGGGGGAGGAGGAGGGCCCACCGCCCCATTCCCCCCCTCCCGGGACGATGCCCCCATTGGGCCCGGGCAAGTCACTATAAAGAGCAGAGCAGGTCGGAGGCCGAGCGCGAGGGTCTAGGGCAGGGCTAGGTTTGGGGCATTTTCCAGCGGAATTAACACCGCTCTTGCTAACTGCACCCCGGGGAGGACCGCTTCCTCGGCCGTCTCGGGTCGCGTCCCGCCCGCTCGGGGTCGCAGGGCCGCGTCCTCACGAGGTGCTCCCCGCGCTTCTGCGGCCTCCGCCGGCCCGCAAACCCTCCTCCCGCCGCAGCAGCCAAGCCCCTTCCCCCGCCTCCCCGGGTCTTGTGCCCGCGTTGGCGCCCGCGCTTGGCGCCGACTGCATGCCCAGCCCGCACGGGTAAACGTGCAGGGACCCCCCGCTCTGGGAGCCCCGCCCTGCCGTGCCCTGCGCGGTGCGTGCAGGCACCACCCACGACGCCTCCCCGCGGCCAGGAGGCCGACGGCCCGTCGCCCGGGCCAGCCCTGCCCCAGCGCGGAGTCCGCCACGCGTGCTCAGCCCTAAACTACTGGAGAGCTGACCACCCCGCCCTCGGAGATCAGACCTGCCTCTTTCTCCTCCCGGACAGATGCACGATTCTGAGATGCCTGCCTTCTACGCAGTCCTGCAGCCCGCGGGCCCCCGCAGCCAGTCCGCAACTCAGCACCGCCTCCCCTCCCCGTGCGGCTTCCCTCCTGCTCCCGGGTCCCACCTCCCAATAGGCCTTCGTCCCGGCCCTGCTTTCTGGGGAGCCCACGCCAGGATACCTGGCCACTTGAACACACCCAGAGCCCTTTATTTGGAAGTTCTCTCACAGGCTGTTTTCAAAATTCAATTCCTCTACATAGATTTCCTCTTTCATATGAGTCTCATTCTTAAGTCAGGAACAAAATTAAAGTAACTGGAGTTCTTTTTTTTTTTTTTTTTTTTTTTGGTTTTGCTTTAACATTCCTTTCTTTGGGTGTATCTAAGTTTCTTTGCTCTTACTTTGAACATGCCCTAAAACGCTGTGTTATCGTTAGCATTTTTCATAAACCACAATTCAGGAAGTTAGAGAAATTGCTCCCTGGTGGCAGAACAACAGAACTGCCGGCCTCTTTCCCCCTGTAATTGCAGTGAAAGTGGTGTCTCTGCCTGATCGGACTTTGACTTTTAGGCTGATTATTTCCTTAGAGTCAATTTCCAGAAAGATAAGGTCAAAGAGCAGGAATAATCGCACGTAGCCAAACTGCCCTCGCACACAGGTGCAGCCGTTTAAGCTGGAGGCGGGGACAACCGCGCCCTTTCCCGTGAGCCCTCCTCCACACCGTGTCCTGCTTTCATTTTGCATTTGTTTGACTCTTTCTGAGAATCAAAAGAATGTATGTTGGCAGCTTGCATGTCTTGCTTTATAAAATGCCTGTTTTCTTTAAACAGTCTTTCCTAGGCCTTTTTAATGTTTTAAGTAGTCTCCAGGCTTCCTCTGTAAACGACCTTGGAAATTCCACCCCCATTCCTGGTTCTCCACGGAAACATCACCTGATTGACTAGAGATTTAGAGTGAGGAGCGGGAGAGACCGCGGGCCTCTTGACTGTGACTTGCCAGACATTTCAGAGCAGCTTCAGCTTGACCATTTCTGGGCTGAAGGGCTCTGTAGGCGGGAATTCTCCTGGAAGGAGAAGGCACCGTCGGGTAAGGGCGCCTGGTGCAATCCCTGCTTGTCCTTGTCCTCAGCTTTTCAGAGGTGTCATCTCTGCTCTACTTGGCCAAACCTGGCCAGAAACTTGTTTTCAGCCCACCATATCCTCTGTCTCAGCCAGAAAGGGTTACTCAGCTTTACATCTTAGCAGAGCATAGATCAGCGTCTGAGGCATTTCCATACTCTTTTCATTAAAATTGCAATAAAAGCCAAGAAGGAGCTTGCTAATAATTAAAGGAAGTTTCTAGGACCTCTCAATAGTTCGCCGTAGGCCTGCTCCGATCCGGGTTCGGGGAGAGGAACGTGCAGCTGCAGAATACCTGCAGAATACCTGTCAGCTGCTGAAGCAAGCCCATCACATTTGCCTCAGGTAGGAGGGCGAGTCCAGATGTTCCTTAAATATGAAGCCTGACTACCCTTAGGGCTTGCTTTCCTATTGGCTTTGAATTACATCCACGTGATTTCCCAGGAGAAGGGTTGGTTGACAAGATGAAGTTGGGGTCCTGACAACACACGTGCTCCCTTACAGCCCCACTCAGCCAGCAGTCCGCGCCTACTCCACGTGTAACATGTAACTCATTCCCTTCCAACCCGCTCTCTCCAGCTGTCAAAGAATGTAAATGAACTGGCCTTTGCAGGGAGCTCTTAGGGATAAGGAAGTAGGTACAAAACACCTGAGTTGTTTAGAAAGAATGGAGCTCTTGATAAGAATTGTCCCTGTTAGTCTTTCCTTCCAGCCTGTGAAGTGCACGGCTCTCTCTCTGTGATGCTGTTCCTTGTAAGTTAACATGCTTTCCACCTCCTCCTCTTTTTTAAAAAATTTTTTATACTGTTTTGTTTGTTTGTTTATTTATTTTTGGCCATGCCACATGGCATGTGGGATCTTGGTTCCCCAACCAGGGGTTGAACCCTGCAGTGGAAGCACGGAGTGTTAACCACTGGACCGCCAGGGAAGTCCCTTCACCTGCTCCTCTTAACACGGTTCCTCAGAGGGAGATCTACCCAGGTTCTCCTCACTTCACCTTTGACCCCGAAGGTACAGCTCTATGATTTTAACCCAAGGAAATATTGAGAGATGCATACAAACAGTTATGTATTAGGATGCTAGTTATCACCTTATTTCAATAATAAAAATTGGAAACAACCTAAATAATCAATAAAATGGAGGCTTTACAAAATTCTGGCGTATATAAATCAGGATCTGGTTATGCAGCAAATCACAGAAAACCCACAATAACTACAATAACTGTGATAGGAGTTGCACCGTCTGGGCCTGGTGTGAAGGGCCAGGGCTCCTTCTCTGTGGCGGCTCCGCTGTGTCTGGCTTTCATACCTAAGGCTACTTCGCGCACCAAGACGGCTGCTTCAACTCCAGTCACCCTCCGCCAACTCTGGCCAGCAAGAAGCAGGACAGCACAAAGGAAAACAGGGCAAAGGCCATTCACCAGCTCTCCCTTAAGGAGGGGTCCAACAGCTGACTCACACTTGTGTTTACACCTCTGCCATCATGTTTATCTAAGGCGGAATTGTTAATCCATCAGAGAAGAAAGGAACTATTGCAGACGTTAGTACTTGGACCCAAGCCTTGAGTTGATTAGGGTTGACCTTTAGGAAGAAGACGACCCACGTAGTTGGTCTCAAAGGAGTCACTTTTTCTACATTTCTCTGAAGTTTCCCGGTATCAAATTTTGTATTTTCCTGCCTTGAGGGGAAGTGGTCCCACTGGGATGCCTTGCTCCCCTCTGCAAGTCATAGATATACATTCTGTTGTTGTCCCTAACCTGTTTTATAAAATCGCTATCTATCTTGCAAAGCTCTTACTTGTGTGCTCCAAGCCCCAAGGCAGGCGGGCGCATCTGCCTGCGGCCCAGCCACCACTTAAGCTCCTCAGCGTGGTCCGTGCCTGGCACACGGCAGAGCTCATTTATTGTTGTTGCTTATTTACATAAACCGGGTTGACTTGAATCGTGCAAGTACCGCATGAGACATAGGTGAGACACAGGTCTGTTCTCATACTTGACTACAGGTAGAGAGACACACAAAACAATGGAAATGAGCAGAATGTTGCACTAATTAGGTGCGAAGTGGGGCCGTCCAAGCCACAGTTGGTAGAAAAGTTCAGTAAGGTTCCTAAATGCAAGGAAGTTCGTAGTAAAGAATTTGGCCATGTCCAAAAAGAGGTCTGGCCTTTGCGCTTGGCTTCTGGGAAGTAATCTCTGGCATACCTGATGGCAGCGCCTTTGTTTGGGGAGGGGGTGGCACCACATCGGAGCTTCGGGTGGGGCTGTGGGTCACGCGGTGTCAAGCTCACCTGGAGGCTGAGATCAACCACCTGGGCAGCCGGTCAGCAACCAATCAATCCTGTCTAAGTGACGGAGCCCCGATGAGAACTCTTACCACAAAGCTCGCGTGAGCGCCCCCGGTTGGCGGCGATGCTCCGTGTGTACTGTGACACGTCAGTGCTGGGAGAATAGCGCCCAGACTCCACGGGGAGAGGCAACAGACCATCCGCCTTTAGAATGCCCCCGGACTCTGCCCTACGTGTCTCCTCCTTTTCTGCTTTTACTCTGATTTTACTCTGTATCCTTTCCCGGTGAAAACCTGTTAACTGTGCACATCGTAGCTCTCGGTGAGTTCTGCGAGTCCTTCCAGGGAGTTATCACCCCGAGGGTGGCTGGGGGAACCCCTGGACTTGCAGTTATTTTCAGAAATGAGGGCCCCAAACTCCATCCAGAAGGGTCCGTGGAGGAGGCTCTACAGGATGTGTTAGATTTGGCTGGGTAGAAAGAAGAGCAGAGAGGAATCCCAAGTTATCAGAGGCCGGAGGCCACATGAAGGGAGGACTCCAGGGACAGGGCAGCAGAAGGCTGTTTCCCTAACCTTGATGATTTCACCTCTCCGGGATGATGTCACGTTCCAGTCCCATCACAGACAGACTTAGAGCAAGACAGCGTGAGACTTTGGGGAGACCACCTCTACATGCTCAGCCCTCATCAGAGCCACAGATCGGCAGCCACTGGGGGACACTAGTCCAAAATCAATCTCAGTTATTCCTCCTGATGACAAGTAATCCCTCTGTCTCTTGGGAAATAGGAAAACATTACAAAATAATAAGGGGAAGACAACATATAACGCGTGCCTACTCTGGGCCAGGCGCTATTCAGTGCAAAACACCCAGTAGTGAGCGAACACTGCACTAGGAAAAGGCCGTCGGGGAGCACTGGGAACGTGGCTGAGCTCTGCGAAAGTAAAGCGAACAGGATGCTATTTACCATCCAAGACCCCTCCTCTTTCCTGAAAACTACCATCCATGGTCAGTGTTTTAACCTCCCTCAGAAACTTCTTGCAACATAAAGTCCTAGAAGTCAGGGCTCTCAGGAGGTCATCAGGTGTGGCCCAGGTTCTCCCAACTTTCCTGATGACACAGTCACCTGGTGAGCAGGGAGCTGGAACTCGGGTGTTCTGTGGTCCGTCCTGGCATCACAGGGCCCCCTGGTGACACTGGACCACTCTGAGCGTGGGCGGCGCTCCGCCCCTGAGCTGCGGGGGTGAAGCTGCCCGTCAACCGCTGCCACGTCTCCCTTCCCTGAGCCTGGAATCTGGGATCTCCCTGCTGCCCTCCACACCCGAGCAGCTAGCGGGCTAGCGCATTCCCAGAGGGGTGGACAACGGCGACAGGCAGGTGGCCAGACGGCTGCTGCCCTTCGAAGGCTTAGGGTCACGACGGGGATGCAGGGACCTCGCTGGCAGTCCGCTGGCTAAGACTCCGCGCTCCCAATGCAGGGGACCCAGGTTCGACCCCTGGTCAGGGAACTAGATCCCACATGACGCAGCTAAGACCCGGTGCAGCCAAATAAATAAATAAATAAATATTTTTTAACGAACAAACAAACCGGGATGCAGTTGAAAGCAGACGTGCATTGGGCACCTGCCGGGAGCACCGCCACACGCCTTATGCCTTTGCTCGGGACCAGTGGGCACCACGTGTTCCGGCCTCCCTCGCCAATCAACTGGCTTCTCAATAGGTTTGACAACAGGTGGCTGTGCTGGGAGACTGAAGGCAGAGGAGGGGAAACCAGGGTCTTTCCTGCCCCCTCCACCTCGGGCAGCACCTCCGTCAGCAGCTAAACGTTCTCCGTGACTCCAGCCGCCGCCCTTGTAGTTCCCGCCATCTCCCGTCCCTAGACTCTGATGTCCCACCCCAGAGGTGACAGTGGCTTCTCCAGTCTCCGATCGTCTCCTTGTTCCCTGCTGGGCCTCTCAGCTCTTCCCATCAATGGGGAAAGCAATTCTCTGTATTAAATTCCCTCTGAAATACCTGGTGGTTTCTGTTTTCCTGGCTGGCCCCTGACTGTTCAATGGCTAACGTAGCACCTGGCCATCAGGGAACTTATAATAGGTTAGAGAATCAAGAATTAAATATATGCAAAATGCTAGTAAAATAAAATGTAGAAATTCTGTACATATACTAAAAATGACTAAATTGTACGTTTTAAATGGGTAGGTTTTATAGTATGTAAATTATACCTCAATAAAGTTGTTTTAAAACATCCAGGAAAGGGCTTCCCTGGTGGCGCAGTGGTTGAGAGTCCGCCTGCCGATGCAGGGGACGCGGGTTCGTGCCCCGGTCCGGGAGGGTCCCACGTGCCGCGGAGCGGCTGGGCCCGTGAGCCACGGCCGCTGGGCCTGCGTGTCCGGAGCCTGTGCTCCGCAACGGGAGAGGCCGCAGAGGTGAGAGGCCCGCGTACCGCAAAAAAAAAAAAAAAAAAAAAAATCCAGGAAGAAATGAAGTAAAACGGAGGGTGAGTAGATTAGACAAGCGATCTCCACACAGTTCTGATCATGGTCCCCTGACAAAAGGAACAAAATCTGAGTACGCACTGCCGGTATCTGTGGGCTTGTTTAAACTGTATACGTGCCAAACTCTGTTAAGGTATGATACCTTATAAAATGGCTACAAGATAGACATTTAAACAGATAGAGAAACAGAAGTAGAAATTCTGGCGATTTCTTGCTTAACCTCAGTGGATCGTCTCACACATCTCCTGGGATGCCTACACCCCACTGTGAACCCAGTGACTACTGATACAGGCAGTCAGCACAGAGATCTCTGCAAGGGACTCCCAGAGCAAGGAAAAAAGATGGGGGACCCCTGCCTTCCTTCCTGCCTTCCTTTCTGAAGGGGCCTAAATTAAGCTAACGCCTCCATAACAGCCACCACTTTATGACCCTCTTCTGACATTTACACATCGCTTTACGGTTTTAGAATGGAAAGTTTCTCACGTAGGTTATCTCATTTACTCGCCCAAATCAAGAGAAGAGGGTCAAATAGGAGACAGACTGGGGAGATCTCGAATGCCTGACCAAGAGGAGTTTGGACTAGATCCCAAGAGCGGTGCTGCCGCATCCGACGTATCGGGCTGCAGAGGGGCTGTCGACGGTCCAGTGTCCCCCAAATAGCTGACTTCCTCTTTCAGGGTAGAGGCCCTGGAGGAAGCTCAGGGAGCAGTGCTTATTCCCGTGGGCCTGGCTCTGAGGGAGGTGCCCGGAAGGCGGCAGTGAGCTCCCCACTCGGGCCCTTCAGAACTAAGCCCTAGAACTAGGCTTAGCCAACAGCCATCCTCCCCCTCCTCTCACACTGCCTCTCCATCCATGTGACTATTATTGTAAATCCAGTTTCCAAAATGACGCCGTGATACCTTTACGTGGGCCTCCCAGCCAGGGGCGTGTGTGCGGCTGTCTCACTCCAGGGTATCTTCCTGTCTCTCTCGCTCTTGAGCTCAGCAGGCCATGTTCTCCATCCCATATTCAGCTCCCTCCCAGGGAACAAGGCAGGACTTTGTCCTGCTCCCTCCCTCTCCCTTTCTCCCTGTCCAGTCCCCCCAGCTGAGCTGTCTGTCCTTTCGCGGCAGGAGCATTAGGGGGCCCGCGTGGACAGTGCTCTGAAAAGCCTGAAGCCACCTCTGCAGGAGGCTCCCCAGGGTGTGGAAGAGGTAGCCAAGGAAGCACAGGAAGTAGCTGCGTTATCTAGTGCTGAGGTTCATGTCCTTTTCCTACTGGAAAACCTTCAGCGACTCTCCTTTGACCAAAGTCCTAAGTGGGTCCGTTAACGGCCCCTGTCCATGGAGAGGTGACAGCCACCTGCCAGGTGGGGAGCGGAGAGGCCCGTGTCCTCCCAGTAGCAGGTGGGTGTTGCCGGGACCTGAGCCGGCAGAGATGGCCATCGGTTTATAAGACTGTGAATAATATCTTCAGACTGAAGGCGGACCACGGCTTTGGCCTCAGATCAGCAGGTGCCTGGGGGAGGGAGCTATAAGGCTTGGAGTCACCTGCAGAGGCCTCTGCCCCTGAGGGTGCTGGGGGGATGGGGCTGCGGCGCTCCCCAGGGCTGAAACCTCTCTGCTCTACAGTCAGAAACCCTGGGTCAAATCCATCCCTAACGACCGTGCAACAAACAGGCTACTTAACTTCATCCATCAAGGCTCCTTCACACCCGTCTGAGGTTAAATGGAGCAACTCCGCGCTTTTCTCAACGCGCCGATCGTCTGACTCTTACAAAGACACGTGTCCGTCCGCCCTGCGTCCGAGCTCGTGGGTACCACCCACACCTGTCCCCAGCTCGTGGCCAGAGCCGCGTCCCGCTGATGTCTGCTCCCTCCCCCGGCCACGGGCCAGAGCCCCAGAGCCTGTCGTGTTTCGTCCGGATGCCGCTGCCCCCGCCCCGCCCCCCACACCTACCGGAGCCCCGGGGGAAGCCTGCACCGGGCTAGAAACGGTTTCCAGATTGTGCCTCTCCCTTCCAGGGATTTCCCAGATGACCCCGGCGTGCGGTGGGACACTGAGCGGGTGGCCGACGTCCTCCTCCGGCACGTAGAGGCCGGCCGCATCAACCTGGTAAGCGGTGCCGTCTGTCTGAAAGCCACCGAGGAGCACACACACCTTTCCCGAGTAACTGAGACCCCAGCGCTCAGACAGAGGCAGAGATGTTTCCAAAGTGCGCCCTCGTCACCCACCCACTCCCGCCCCTGTGCTGCCAACCTGAAGCCCCGGGCCCCCCCGAGGCTGTGCCACGACCCGCTGGCACAGAGCTTTCTACCGGGCGTTTTCGTCTTCAGCTATCGTTGTAACTTTGGAGGTAAGCGTTGTTATACTGCTCACCTTACGCTGAGGAAGTTGAGGCCCCCAGAGGCCCAGCGGCTGCCCCGGTCGCCAAGTGTGAAGCTAGGATTTTACGCCTGGAGTCCTCACTCCAGCAGCTGCGAGGACGAATGCACAGCCCCTGCGGGGAGAACACTCTGGTCATGGTTAGAGCTCCAGCGGGCATCCAGTTCACCTGCAGAGGCGGGCGGCCCGGGAACACCCGCCTCGGCTCTCGGCCCCGCCGGCCCGGGCCCCGCCGGCAGGCGACCTTAAGGCTCCCGAAAGGTGTCCACCTCTAAAATAACGCTAACCCTTCATGAGTTAATACCTAAATCCTACCATTTAAAGACCCAACCACCTGCTTTAAGCTTTGATTAAGCCTCGTTAAAAGATGATCCCTGCTGTTAAGCTTTTATCCGGTGATGAATTCTCCAAGTGAACGGATTTGTTAGACCTTTGTTAAAAGCAGATTTTCGTGGATATATTAGACTGTCTTTGAGCTCTAATGACAGAAATGCAGCGGGAACTTCGTCCACATGGGCCGAAGGGGCACCTAACTGGCCGGCTCTGACCCACACAGGTGGAGTTGCAGGGCTCTGCGCTGGCTTCCCTCTTTGTGCTGGCTGGAGATATGGTCACCCAGAGCCGCAGGCCCACCCCTCCCGGCTGACTTCCCACGGGGTCTGAGGGTGACAGCTGGAGGGTTCACGGCCCGGGCCTGCCGCCTGGCCTGGATCCTCTTGCCTGCCACCCTCCAGGCCACGCTCAGACCCTCTCAGGGCCCCAAGCCTGGCAGGGGGGCAGAGCTGGTCCTCCGGGCTGGCCTGGGGTACAGGGCGGGGCCTGTGAGGCGGGCCGCAGTGGCCCTCGTGGCCCTCGGCACCCCGGCTTCCCCAGGGCCAGTCCCCAAACTCTCCCCTCCCCCGCTTCGGTGCATGGCAACTGCTGGTTTCCCAGCCCTTTCCCGGTAACTCCTGCTTGTAGGATAAACTCCCATCTTTGTGAACTTGGCCGTCTCCGACCTGGACCTTCCTTCGGTGCTCTTCGCCGATGATCAGGGTTGGTCCTTACTGAGGGGCCGGGTTGTGTTTAGACCATGTTGCAGCCATGGCCCTGAACATCCAGGGAGGAGCTTCAGGGCACAGACGCTCTGCGTGCCTTTCCTGCTCTCAGAAGAGCCTCCCAAGTTTGTGTCCCAGAAAAGTGATTTGTGGTCCAGGCCCGGCTTAAGACCGCCTTCTCCAAGAAGCTTTCCCTGACTTCTTCAGCCCTCTTTGGGACAGTATTTGTCGTGTGTCCTGCACCTGTGACATGAGTTGCTGTTTATCCTCTAAAGTACAGACCATGTCTTGTGAGTCACTATCTTCGAGAAGCGAGAGCAGCCCCACTGTTCCTTCTTGTTTACTGGGGTCTGGGTAAGACTTCATTTGCCCAGAGATTTCTGCAGTTT